>NW_007726545.1:68477-225057 GCF_000696425.1 Galeopterus variegatus
TATATATATATATATATATATATTTATATATGCAATGGAATGTTACTTAGCCATAAAAAGGAATGAAGTGCTGATACATGCTGCAGTGAGGATGAACTTCAAAAACATCATGCAAAATGAGATAAACCAGACACCATGGTCACATATTATATAATTTCATTTATATGAAATATCCAGAATAAGTACCAGAAGCATAGCGACTAAAGCAGGTTGGTAATTGCCAAGGACTAAAGGAAGAGGAAAATAGAGTTACTGCTTAGTGGGTACAGGGTTTTCTTTGGGGCTGATGAAAATATTTTGAAACTAGATAGAGGTGGTAGTTGTACAACATAGTGAATGTACTAAATCTCACAGAATTGCATACTGTAAAACAGTTAATTTTATGTTACATGAATTTCACCTCAATTAATCAAAAGAAAAAGAAGTGCTCATAACACTGCATCTCTTTATGTACAAAGTTACTTGATGAGGGGGAGAAGAATACCATTTTAATGCCTACCAGTCTAGGACCTTCTACCAAGTTATGCAAGAATGCCCCTATAGAAAATAGCTTTCCCGACATAGTGTTGGATGAGCTTATCTGCAGTTAAAGATAATCTGTTTGTCTTTAGAGGGTGCCAGATCAGACTCAACATCTAGGTGATTGCATCCAACTGCCTATTTTCTGAGATTACAAGTTTACTTTCTTTTTCTGCTTCTTGGTCATATATGCATTCATACATAAACCAGAGTACTCTCAAGTGTCTAGGACTAGTAAAGTGGAAGTAAAAGCAATAGAGATTTTAGAAATCTGTTGCTGAAAGCTTACAACTTGGTTAGAGTTTGTCACTTTGGAAGATACATTTAAACCTTGTAATTAGCTCATTAGCTTTGCTCTCAGGCTTGATTGCAGCATAGATTCCCAAATCTGACAAGCTCTTTGGTAAGTATGAATCACTAATAAATAAAAATATACCACCACTCTTGAGAAAGAAACTCCAAATATATGCCCTAGTAAGAGTCATTTGAATCTTTCTTATGGCTAAATAATGGCATACTATGTTTTATGAAGGCCTACCAATCATCTCTAAAAGCAATAATTATTATTATTATGAACCAATAGCAGTCATTTAATTTTGTGCTTTTAAAATTTACTAGAATTTATTTAAAAATTTGTTTTCATACATAAAAGCCTAGTTTGGGGGATACAAATAGTATTTCTTGTACTACTAATATAGTCATTTCTACCCTGATTCAATATTCAATGAAAATATGTTAATAAAATGTTTATTATTTATTAATAATCTATTATGTGTTACATATTATATCAACAATTTTATATTTATTATTTCTTTTTTGTTTTTTATTTTATTATTTTTTATTAGTATATTTATCATTATACAATATAATCAATTTTCATGGCCCTTTACCAACTCCTCCCATTCCTTCCTCCCTCTCCTCCTTTCCCACCCCCAGCAGCCTCAGTTCTGTTCTCTTCTCTTGAGAAGTTCAGCATATTATTGTGATTGTTGTATATATATTTTTTCTTTTTTTTGTTAGCTCCACATATAAGTGAGCATATACAGTACTTCTCTTTTTGTGCCTGGTTTATTCACTTAACGTAATTTTCTTTAAGTTCATCCATGTCGTTGCAAATGGCAGTTTTTCATTCTTTTTTTATGTCAGAGTAGTATTCCATTGTGTATATATACCACATTTTCCTTATCCACTCATTCATTATGGCATTTAGGGTGGTTCCAACTCTTGGCTATTGTAAATAGAGCTGCAATCAACATGGGAATACAGGTGTCCCTTCAACATGATGATTTCCATTCCTCTGGGTATATTCCCAGCACTGGGATAGCTGGGTCATATGGTAGATCTATCTGTAGTTGTTTGAGGAACTTCCATACCATTTTCCATAATGGCTGCACCATTTTACAATCCCACCAACAGTGTAGGAGAGTTCCCTTTTCTCTGCATCCTCACCAGCATTTGTTATTCTCTGTCTTTTTGATGATAGGCAGTCTAACTTGAGTGAGATGATATCTCAATGTGGTTTTGATTTTCATTTCCCAGATGCTGAGTGAAGTCAGGATTTTTTTTTATGTATCTGTTGACCATTCGTATATCTTCCTTTGGGAAATGACTATCCAACTCCATTGCCCATTTTTTAATTGGGTTACTTGTATTTTTACTAAATTGTTTGAGTTCCTCGTATATTCTGGATATTAATTCTTTCTCGGATGCATATTTTGCAAATATTTTCTCCCACTCTGTTGGTTGTCTTTTTGCTCTCTTAATTGTTTCTTTTGCCATGCTGAAACTTTTTAGTTTGGCATAATCCCATTTATTTTTCCCTTTGCTGCCTGTACTTTTGGGGTTATATTCATAAAATCTATGCCCAGTCCTACATCCTGAAGTGGTTCCCCTATGTTTTCTTTTAGGTGTTTTATAATTTCAGGATGTACGTTTAATTCTTTAATCCATTTTGGGTTGATTTTGGTACATGGAGAGAGGTACAGGTCTAGTTTCATTGTTCTACATATGGATGTCCAATTTTCCCAGCACCATTTATTGAAGAGGCAGTCTTTTCCCCCATGTATGTTCTTGGTGCCTTTGTTGAAGATCAGTTGGCTGTAGGTATATGGGCTGATTTCTAATTATAATATTACACAATAATATATATTACATGTAGTAAAATATGCATTTCTCTTCCTAATATGCATCACAATTTAAATAAATGCTATTGTTATCTTATTGGCTTTTTCTCATTTTTATAAAAGAAAAATTTAAAAACCTTCTTTATTAAGTGTGTAGACTCAGAAGTCAAAAAAGACCAGGATTCATATCTTGTTTCTGATATTTGTCAGCCCTGTGGCCTAGGAAAAATTACTCATTGTCATCAACCCTCAGTTTTTCTCATCTGTACAATAGAGATAATATAATAGTCCGTACCTCAAATGATCATTTAGTCAAACTTATGGTAAATGGACTATTAACTTTTAACTGAGAAGACTTAATATTACAAAGGACCAGAGCTTCATGTTATGGATAATTATTAGCCTTCTTTCTCAACATAGATAATTTGCTCATACTTACATCATTATTGCTGTACTATTCCTCAAGCTACATGATACCTGCGAGTTTGTGTACTTATTTACCATTCTTTTTCCCTCTGCCCCAGGTTAAGCTCTGTTAGCCTGGAATCAGCTGTACCCTATCCTACTGATGGAAGTGTTGCAACAGCTGTGGAAGTCTGTCAGTGTCCACCAGGGTATACTGGCTCCTCTTGTGAAGTAAGTTTGCAAGACTATATCCTCAGTGCATTCTAAGTTCCTGCAACATTGCTGTCAATAAGCTGTTCTAAAAAGAGGGTTTTTTCCCCATCAATAATTGTACAAACAAGTAATACTATATTACTTACAGAAGAAACCTGAATGTCTGCCTCAAAGTCGTGGCTTTCAAATTGAGTGCTAATCATCTAAAGTCATCTTGAAATTATGTTTCATTTTGAGGTATTTTGCCTTACTATAACTGAAAATCTGATGTTTCTGCATTTGTTTCCTGTCTAATTGATTACATGCTGGATGATAGAAGAATATTTCAAAATATTTTCTCTTCATTTTCATTTCAGTGGCTATCTGGATTTTAGCACTAGTATTTTTGTTTCATTTTGTTTTGTTTTAATACTTCTCCTATTTTTTAAAACCCTGTGTCATATTTTTCTCTATTTCGTCCCCAAAAATACAACCAAATTTCAGTCATCTGAAGCATACAATCTTTAAAATGTTAAGAACACAATATATGGAAGAAATATCTTGCTCTAGAAAATTCCCTACATGTCTTTGCTTTGTTTAGCACCTAAAGTTTGAAATATTTATTCTTGTTTAAATACCCTAGATTTATAATAAGATTAATGTTTCTTATTTAATACCACAGTATGTCCTTTTAAGGTAATACTTTTTGTATACTTCTATGTATGTTTTTTAGATAGTGTGAGAACTAGTTTTGCTTGAAATCTGGTTGAAAAAGGATACATGCCATTTCCCCGATAGAGGGCATGGCTTGCAGATAAATAGGAGCTTAAATCCTTTAAAATGGTGCCTTTAAGGGATCATTTGAGTGTACCAAGATGTTCCACTTCAGAACACTACCGCATTACGCCATTTATAGAAATACTCTAGGCATTGCTTTGTCAATTATCTCGTACTTTAAAATAATGCATGCTTCCAGAGGGTACACGGGGCTTAGAGCCATATTCATGACAAATGTGTTTTCTTTAACTGGGTTCAGATTTGCCTATCTAGAAATAAAAATAAATGTAATTCATTGAAGTACTTGCTTTTCCAAAATTCATATAGAGAAAAGAAAATTAATCATGAATATAAATTAACTATGTCAATGCAAACTTGATTTTACATATAAAATACATGCTGTATTTGATAAAACATATTCTTTTATTATAAGCCTTCTAGTTTTGATTTCAAACCAGAGAGCTCTCTTTGAACCTTTGAGTTGCTATTTCAATTGGAATAATAAATAACACGATTCCATTCTTGCTGTGATACTTATTCCCACATCAGTCTCAGTCCTCTTAATCATCTTTTATACAAGTTCCAAATGCCCATTGAATATAACATTGTCTGAATATAAGAATTGTTTAATTGGCTATGATTTTTGTCTCTTCCCTTCTTCAAAAATATTTTTGCTAAATTCTGTATATATTTGATACATTCTATAAATCTATCTATATAAATTATCAATAAGTATATGGCATAATCCCTGTCCTTAAGGAGCTAACAATATGTTTAGGGAGACAGAATAAATACGTATGAAAAATTCGATCCCAGCACTACATAATTAAGGGATCAGTAAGTGGTACAGGACATAAGTACAATAATCATTCAAAGGAGTGAGCTCTTCTAGTGGTGAGAGACATCTTGTAAAGTATCCTGGAGTGGAGATAACTGAAATTGGATGCTAAAAAATGGCAACGGACAGCTAAAAAGGGAGAAGCATACAAGTGTGGAAAAAAAGAGAACAAAGAAGCAAGATAGAGATAATCAAAGCTTCCTGTACTTCTCACACAGTAATTGTTTGATAAATAAAGTTACTTTGAAATCCATAAAAGACTTTAATTTAATCAGGAGACAATGAACTTTGCAACTCTGAAGATTTTCTGTGACTTCTTTATTTCTTCTAGTCTCTAATAATTCCTTCTTTTCTTTATCAAAACTTCCTATCCCTAGACTCGCTGTTATCCAGTTGTATCCTTTCCTGATTTCTTTTGCTTTCTCGTCGAGTTTGGTTCATAAGGCCAGTCACTCTAGCTTTGTTATCACTAATATCCTGGGATCCCGTAAAAGCTGAGTAAACTCCAAAGACAAATAATGTCTTAGTTCCAGCTTGCTGAGAAAGGAATAGTTGCGTGGATGGGGATGGAATTAACAGTCCGTATTAGGTTTGAAAAGCCTGTGGGGTGTAGATGTCAATGGATAGTTAAAATATGCAGTTCTTGAACTCAGTATCTCGGCCTGGTTTAGAGACATGTATTTGGAAGACATCATAAACTGTGGGGCTGACTAAAATTATTCAGGAGAGAATGTCATAAACAAGAGAAAATTCACAAGCCCAAGCCCTGACAATGAGCAGTTGGGCAGAAGCAAAGGAGACAGCAAACAGATCAGGTGGAAATCTGGATAGTGTGATCATGAAGGTGGAGAAGAGAAGGCGTTTAAGGGAGAAAGGAGTCAACGAGGCCAAATGTTGATAAGAGGTCAGATACAATGCAATTGTAGAACTGTCCATTGGACTTGGCTACCTGGAATCTGGTGACAAGGACAAGAGCAGTTTTTACCTGAAGGATCGTGGCACAAGACAGATTAGAATGGAATGAAGAGTAAAAGGAAAGTGAGGAAGAAAAGACTTTTTAGAGTGGTTACACTGAAAATAAAAACAGGTGGGTGACTGGAAACGTATGTGATGTTAAGGGAGTGATTTTGTCATTTTTGTTATCTGTTAGTCAATTTTTCATGGAGACACTAGATCATATTTTTGAGTTGATAGTAATGATCCAGTAAAAAAGGAAGCTATTACTGATGCAGCAGAGAGAGGAAATATAGAGCAGACATCAGATACTGGAATCCAAATTACAAGTGGAATCATATCCCTTTAGAGGTAGAAGGATCCTGCCTGCCTCACTCCAATTGTTCTGGAGGGGAACGTAGTGGAGATGCACGGATACTTGCTCGCGCCTGTGGACGTGCCTATCAGTCCATTTCTGTCGCTTATAATGGAATATCTGAAATGGATAACTTATAAAGAAATGAAATTTATTTCTTACAGTTTCAGAGGTTGGGAAGTCCATGGTTTAGGAGACACATCTGGTGAGGGCCTTCTTGGTAGTGACTCTCCACAGCGATGCGAGATGTCACATAGCGAGAGATGGCATGAGAAAGAGTGACCTAACTTTCTCACTCTTCTCTTTATAAAGCCATCAGAACCATACCCATTACTTCATGACTGGATCAGTCCATTCAGGAGGGCACAGACCTCACAATCTAATCACTTCTTAAAGGCGCCTCCTTTCAAATACCATCATCAGATTTCCTACCCTCTGATCACTAGTACAACAGAGGCCACGCTTCAGTGAGTTTAGGGGGGACATTCAATCTACAGCAACGTGGTAATACACAGATGGATTTGGATGGCTTTAATTTTTTCTGTGAGACAAAATCACTCTCTAAGAGAGAAGTATAAGGAGTTCGGAACTTTGAAGAAAGATGTGTTATTAGTAGTACATTTGTAGAGTATTAAAAAATCTTATTAAGGAAACTCCAAAAATATGTGCCCTGAAAACAGTAAATCAGTTCTCACCCAATTCTTAACGTCCATAATTTTTACCCCCTTCTGGATATGTAGCTTCACAAGATTTTTAAAATATGTATTAAGAAAGAAATCACTTCTATAGTGGTTCTAGAGAGGCAAAATGTTTAATAGACAGAAGTTATTGGAAATGAAAAGATTGACGCCTTTTTTGGTACCGCCTAAATTAAGAGGAAAGTTGATTTTACTTTTTTTTCAGATGTGAGGTATCAGCACATCCTTTTTTCACGTGTTTGTAATTGATGTTCAAATTCAAGAGTCCTCATATCCTGAGGCAGAAGGAGCATTTCCAACAACACACAACGCAATTCTATATACTTTATTACTTCAGTGGTTTCTCTCGTTTCCATTTTCAATGGAAAAAAAAAGTCTTCTCACGATACATGATGTTGTATTTAACCATCCAGAAATATAGTAAATAACCCACAAAATGCCGTTATAACTTGAGGGGGAGCATAAGATCCTGGGGGGCAGCAATATTTGCCATGCACTTATTTTGTGCCCCACCCAGTTTGCAGTAATTCCCACAGAAGGGAAGGTTAACAAAGGGTGATGGGGAACTCAGAGCAGGCACTGACACACAGGTAATCTAAGAGCCAAATATACAGTTTTAATCAGAATTCTGTTTATATATATAATAAAGTGTTTCACATTTTTTAAAAAGAGGAATGATGAATATAAGTGATAGTAGAATGATGCCACAAAATAAACTATCAAGGGAATATCTGGTAAATAAATCATAAACTATTTTGTGTAAATTTGAAAAAAGCATAATAGGATGGAGGAAATTTAGAATCAGATACATGAATTGTACACAAGTAGAAGTCAGCCATGTGTGTGGTCAAATGTAAGAGTGGGGTTCTACCTTCCTTCCAAAAGATGTCGAAGATTTTCTGAAAGTGAAGCAGTCAAGGGCAGTTAGTATGTGGAAAATGGAGCACATCCCACAGACACGCAATCGCTTGGGACGATGTTGGGTGCTCTCTTAGGCTAAGATTCTCTGAAGAGTCCTTTTATGCCAGCTGCTTTTTATCAGTACTTTTCCTTCTATTTTCCTGTCTGTTCTTTTTACTTTGAGACTGTCACATTTCAATTCTTTATATCTATGCTTTATTTTACCATTTCAGAAGAGACACCCAGCTAATGCTTCTAATCTCATACCTGCCAATAACACTAAGGTCAGTATGAAGCCCCAGTGTCAGGAGGAATAGCTCTATGGCAACATTTCAATAATGGCAATGCTTTGACAAGCACATTTGATGAGTTTGCTACCTTTTATTTCCTATCATCAAGAAACAACACCCCCCCCCCTTTTTAAATCCCCAAGAATGACTGAAACCTTATCTTTCTTTCAGTCTTGTTGGCCTAGACACAGACGAGTTAATGGCACTATTTTCGGTGGCATCTGTGAACCGTGTCAATGCTTTGGTCATGCGGAATCCTGTGATGACATCACTGGAGAATGCCTGGTAAGTGCTTTCTCCTTTGGAGATGCTGACTGACAAGTCTGAAATCAGCTCAACATACCCTGCAATTCCTGCAATTCAGTTGCTGCCATTGGGACCTTAAACACTAGAATCAAGAGGGATTTGATGAAGATCTTTATGTTGAACTGAGCTGGAAGCTGAGAATGCTCTTTGATATATGATCTCCCTAACAAGTATTAGGAAGTATTTATTCATATTAGTGTAAGAATTGGGTTCGGACAGATACATCATTACAAAGCATAACTAATGACTGGGATACATATCTACCATGACCGTATATGGTTTCGCTCCCTTCCATAAATCTACCAAAAATAGGCTGTACTTCTAAAATAGTAAATGATTTGTATCCCCATAATAAGAAAAGTCTAAAATGTAACCTTTGTAATAGACAAGATTCAGTTTATTTTACATCAAAAATGAGGACATACTGCATAATTTTTTTATTCAAAATTTCAGCATTTAACTAAATACGTGTCATACATAACAAAAAATAAAATAAAAATAATAAATATCTATACTACATATTCACCAAAGCTGCTTCTCCTTCTACAATTAAGTCTCTACTTTTAACCAGAAAATAAGTTCTACAAAGTGCTGAGCACTTTCCATCCTGCTAAGAAGCTTTAGGATTACAGAATTACACTGAATAGACCATTTCTGATTAACTCAAGGGCATGTTAGTTTAATATTGTCTGACATGGCATGAAGCTTGAAACAACACTTCTCATTTCATTAGTCTTGCAGAAACACAATTTGAAACAGTGCCAGTTTAGGAGGATATCATACTTTCATTTCCCTGCAGAATTTAAGGCAGACTATGTTATCAGTAATTCTTAATGTTCTCTCTTTCTCTCACTCCTTTCCCTCCCCTTTCTCTTCTATTTAAAAGCTTCTGGGAAAAATCCAAAATGAAAATTCAGGGCTTTTGTTTCAATGTAATTTGGCATTTAGGCTTATTGATGCTCTTTCTGTTTCCTCTATATAAGATTTTGTTTAATTGCATTGCAGTATAAAGCATGATAGCCTTAATTTGTGAATCAGTAGATTTTTCAAATGGCATTTTTATGAATAGAAAGACTAAGTGATTTTCACTTTAATTATACCATAAGTCTTTTAAAATGTAATTTGGGAAAAATATTGAGTTACCTTTAAACACTTTACTAACATGCAATAGAAAATAATCAGCCCCAAACTGAGGTGGATTTGCTTTACTTATCCTAAAAAGACAGAAATAGGTATATCATGCTAACCAAGCTCATAATGTTCCCTATGGAAATATTTCATGTTGAATTCATTAAGATAAAATCAAATCCTGCTGTTGGCCCATTTGGTGATGTGATATTTCTAAAAATGGAAGCCATTTTTTAAAGAATAAAATAGTTTCATGCAGCATAATTTTGATGGATGTAAGAGAGGGAGCAGTGATATCTGAGGTCTTTTAATAATGAAACCTTGTTTACTGACTCTGTTTCATGGACAGGGAGATAGGAATTCACCTTCAAATAATAGAGGGATCTTGGGGAAACAGTGGACATCTTAACAATAGAGGCAGAGTTTAGGGTTCCCAGGGTTTTCCATTGTAGCTTGGAAATAGGTGATCTTGTAGGATATTTCCCAGAGACTTCAAAGTGCCCTTTCTCTGAAATGGTATTGATAAGTGCATGCTGACTTTTGAGCATATTGATTCTGATATGATCCACAAAAAGAAAAATATCTGAATGTTGTACATTAAGGACATTCTTACTGTTCAGTTGACTCTGTATTTTAGCTTCATTTTTATTATTAATGTTTTTTTTTTCTTTCCTAGCATTAAACAGATAATTTATGAAATTTATAGATAAACTGCTTTTTAGCTTAATTTGGCTTTGAAATCTGATTATTAATTAACTGAAATATATTTTTGACATCAGAACAAAATCCAGACCTCTGCTGTAATGTAGGTCTACATAAAAAGGCTATTTTCACTCAAAGTACATTTGGAGTGACCCAGGAAACATTCAAAGCCACAATGGAAGATTGCTTGCTTGCTCCTTCCGATTGCTTTGTGATTTGTAATGTGAACAAATATTTGCAAAGCACTTTTGTAGAAGAAATACCTGTAACAATAATCAGCCCATCAGAGTAAAGCTTTCATCTTTTTCAGTTTTGATTCCCATTATATTTGTTGTTTAATGATGTTTCATAGTTTCAGTTACAAAAATACTTGAGTTTTAAGATTATTTTTATTTCCATTTAATGAAACATGGTATTAGAAAATGTAAAAAACTTCTACTTGTTATTTCTCTTCTAAATCAGTAGGTTTTTTCATGCTTTATATTCTTTTAAAATTTTGTTTTTTAATTGACACATAATAATTGTACATATTTATGGGGCATAGAGTAATATTTTGATACATGTATACACTGTGTGATGATCTAATCAGGCTAATTAGCATATTCATCACCACAAACATTTATCATTTTTTTGTGACGAGAACATTTGAACATTTGAACTTGTCTCTGAGCCATTCGAGGGCTGTTTTTTTTTTTTTTTTTTTTTTTTTTTTTTTGGCAGCTGGCCTGTACAGGGATCCAAACCTTTGACCTTGGTGTTATCAGCACCACCTCTACCAACTGAGCTAACCAGCCTGGCACTCTTATAGCCATGTGAAAACATATAATAAATTATTGTTAATTAAACACCTAGCACTACTATAGAATACTAGAATTTATTGTTCCTATCTAGCTGTAATCCTGTATCTGTTATCTAACTTCTCCTTATCCCCTTCCTTTTTCCCCTTTCTACCTTCTAGTAACCTCAATTCTACTCTCTACTTCTATGAGCTCACTTTTTTTTTAGCTCCCCCATATGAGTGAGAACATGCAATGTTTATCTTTTTGTGCCTGCCTTATTTTGCTTAACATATCTCCTAAGCTTATCCATGTTGCTGTGAATGACATGATTTCATTTTTTTTTTTTTTTTTTTTTTTTTTTTTTTTTTTTTTTTACGGCTGAGTAGTATTCCAATGTGTATATATACCACACTTTCTTTATCCATTCATCTGCTGAGGGTACTTAGGTTGATTCCATATCTTTGCTATTGTGAATAGTGCTGCAGTAAACATGGGGGTACAAGTATCTCTTTGGTATACTGATTTCCTTTCCTTTAGATAAATACCCAGTAGTGGAATTGCTGGATTACATGGTAGTTCAATTTATAGTTTTTTGAGGATACTTCTTACTATTTTCCATGATGACCATACTAATTTGAATTCTCACCAAGTATATAAGAATTCCTTTTTCTTTGCATTCTTACCAGAATTTGTTGTTTTTTGTCTTTTTGATGATAGCCATTCTAATTGGAGTGAGATGATATCTCATTGAGGTTTTGATTTGCATTTCTCTGATGATGAGTGATGTTGAGCATTTTTTCATATACCTGTTTGATAGTTGTAGATCTTCTTTTGAGAAATGTGTTCAGCTAATTTCCCTATTCTTAAAATTGGATTATTTGGTTTTTTGCTATCGAGTTGTTTGAGTTCATTGTATATTCTGGATATTAATTCCTTGTTGGATGAACAGTTTGGAAATATTTTCTCTCATTCTGCAGGTACCTCTTCATTCTGTTGATTGATTGCTGTGCAAAAGCTTTTTAGTTTGGTGTAGTCCCATTTGTCTATTTTTGCTTCTGTTGCCTGTGCTTTAGATGTCTTCTTCATAAAGTTTTTGCCCAGGCCATGTCTTGAAGTGTTCTCCCTATGTTTTTTTCTAGCAGTTTTATGTCTTACACTTAAGTCTTTAACCCATTTTGAGTTGAGTTTTGTGTATGGTTAAGAGATAGTGGTCTAGTTTCATTCTTCTGCATATGGATAACCAGTTTTCCCAGCACCTTTTCTTGGAAAGGCTGTCCTTTCCCCAATGAATGTTCTTGGTGACTTTGCTGAAAACTGAAAATCAGTTGGCTGTAGATATGTGAATTTATTTCTGGGTTATCTATTCTGTTCTGTTAGTCCATGTGTCTGTTTTTATGCCAGTACCATGCTGCTTGGGTTACTCTAGCTTTGTAGTATATTTTGATGTCAGGTAGTGTGATACCTCCAGCATTGTTCTTTTTGCTCAAGATTGCCTTGGCTAGTTGAAGAAAAGCAGGCTCTCTGAGATATGAAAGATTTTTAGTTGCTTCACAAATACCATTTTTAATCTGTCTAAGGCATAATCAATTTTATGATTCTATTTTTTAAAACTCCTAAGTGTTTAAAGACATAAATTTAATTCTGTCAATATGACAACATGTGAAGAATTTTTCAAAAAACAAACAAGTTTAGCTAAACTTCAAAACTGAAAACAAGTAATATGAAGATCAAATCAAATTATTTATACAACTGTTAATAGTGAAGCTAACCTTTATGCTATATTTTTAAAAGTTTTGCTACATTTATTTCAAAATGAATTTGAAATACCTTTTAAAAAACCCTTTTTTCAAATATCACCAGTTCCTGCAGAAATACCTATTCATTTGTAATTGATGACTGGCATGGAATTTCAGAGCTTGGATACTTAATAAATCATTGACTTTAGCTCTCTTATTTCACATTACATAAATGGTAAGTTCAGAAACCTAAATGATTGGATTGTAATTTATATATCTTCTGCTCAACAAAGAACTCTTCCCTCAAGGAACTTTGATAAGCTATGTTCAAAAATGTATTAATTAATTTATTTATTTTTGTCTTTGTTAAATCAATTTACTAAATGCAATTGAACTTATTTAAAAATATATTGAAATAAATAATAATTCAGTTTTATTAACTTAGTCTGTCCATTCCAATGTCACCAGATTAATACATTTTTAATCTGTGTTTAAAGTTGATTTATGTTTTAGCTATTTCCTTCATAAATTTCATTATTGATTATAAAAATAAAAGTTTTACACCCCTGAGCTCTGAAGAGCTCTTTTCAACCTGGGGAAAAATTGCAGTTGTATATGCTTATTAAATTAAAAATGTAATTCAGTAATAACAAATCCATACTGTATGATTTCTAATAGGAACTAGATATTCTTTATTGTACCATTGGAGACTGAAGTTATGTCTATCTGATGCCCAAACATTATAAAATTAATCCAATTGGGCTATCGGAAGCTTTAGAGACAGTTTCACTGCATGACTAACTGAATTGTTCACCTTTACCAGTCTCGATGAGTTTTACAAACAGCCTGAATTGAGGAATGTGTTTTAATTAATATGAAGATATCAATACATAAATCATTTTATTTTCATTTTTTATATTTGAAAAAGACA
Organism: Galeopterus variegatus; assembly: GCF_000696425.1. Classification (NCBI taxonomy): domain Eukaryota; kingdom Metazoa; phylum Chordata; class Mammalia; order Dermoptera; family Cynocephalidae; genus Galeopterus; species Galeopterus variegatus. The sequence goes on from NW_007726545.1 coordinate 82,111, forward strand.
TAGCTCCAAAAAATATTAATGGGAAGAAAAATGCAGTTTTAGTTTTTTAAAAAAGATGGCTGAAGGAAATTTTTATGTGCCTAGGGGTTTCATTATATATTGCTATATGTTTAACATTTTTTCGGTTTCTCAATGTTTCAGTATGAGTCCAGCAAGCTCCTCACAGATGTAATGCAGTAGTGCATTGTCCAAATGATCAGAGTCCACTAAAGTAAAAATTATTGTCTGAGCTAAGAGAGCATAGTCCCAGAGGATTTGTATAATTGACCACAGTTCAAATAAATCAGCAGTTTTAAGCTAAACAATTGATTTTTACCTAGAATCAGCTACAATTTCCATTAAACATATGTTATTAGTACTTTATGACTATACACACACAATCATATGAATTTTTTTTAGAAAGAAATTTTAAAAACTAAAGAAAAAAGGAAACAAGATTTGCATAATAAAAATTATAATGAATTTCAGTCATCTTTTTGTAAGGATGCATATGCTGAAACTAGCATGCAGTTTATAAGCTAGATATTAAATTAACTTTCAATGCTATATCCCTACTGTAAAATTGACCATTTAATGTGAAAAAATGATTCTCCCCGAAGGGGAACAGACTAATTACTTTGTATTCCTATTTTTGGCAACATGTTGATGTTTGAGACCAAAATAATAAACTCTGATGTGCATTTCTTTCTCAGAACTGTAAGGATCACACAGGTGGCCCATATTGCAATAGATGTCTTCCCGGTTTCTATGGAGATCCTACTAAAGGAACTTCTGAAGACTGTCAGCCCTGTGCCTGTCCACTCAATATCCCATCCAATAAGTGAGTAACAAACCTGCCTCCCTAATGAGTTTGACATCCAGTCCTGCAAGTGCACTTTTGATATCAAACATATACTTTCTCTTGTCACACACAAATAGTAAATATATGCATGAATTTCTCAGTGAGGTGATATGAGTTTTTCTAAACATAAAATATTTAAAGTTATGGCTATGTATTCCTGAGAATTTTTAATATTTTAGCTCTAGTTTTGGTGATTTAATATCTAAGAGATAGAACTCAAATAGAATTTCTAAACCACTTCCAAAGAACAGACATATTTTATGCAAACACATACATGTGCATGCATATACACACATCTACACAAACACAAACATATCTTCATACCTTAATAAAAAGTCCACTAACATAAATGCTGCTCATTTGTGTCCTAGTCTCACACTATTTGCTTGTGAATCTTGAGCAAGTCACAAACCTCTCAAAAGGTACAATTGACCTTTAAGCACCTCTTCTATCCCTTCATTATTATATAGTTGGTCATCTATATGTTTATATTATATATATATCTATCTTATTAAAATAGTTTTAATGGTACAAATTATAAATTATATGAATGTTGAACTATGGGTGATAAGTACCATCTTATTTTACATAAACTATATCTTGAAAAAGTTTATTGCAAACTTCCTAAAATTTTCTTTTTTTTTTTCTAAAATTTTCTATTCATCCAGTTTTCTTTCTTTTGTTCCTTTATTTTCTTTCTAGTTATTCACCTAGAATAACCTCTTAGAGAAGACTTAAAAAAAAGAAAATAAAAGGAAAAATACTGCTTTGCCTCTTCCACTTACCTTACCTTTTAAGGGAATGCTCTATTTCAGCTACTTTAATCCATGTTCCCCCAGGGTAGCCATCTCTAAGTAAACAGTTAAACAACATCCCCAAACCAAAAAATTTAAAAAAAATTAATTGGACATGCTATGTTGAAAAAACAACAACAATTTTTACTAATAAACAATTCTAAATAACTATAATTTTAAATGGAAGAAATTCTTTTTTGGAGAACACTCCTAAAGGTAAGTTTAGTGCTTAATTAAGTTCATATCATATTATGCACTTACCTGCTATTTCTAAATGCTGTGAAAATGCTCGCAGAGCAGAAATTTTAAATGATTTTTAAAATAAAATCTGTCAGCTGTGGTCTTTTAATGTGAAGGCATAATCAAGTAGGTCAAACCCTGAGGTCTTACTTACCCAACATGTCCCTGATTAAAATGGTCTTTTGTTAGTAGAGTCAATGAATACTACGAGCTAAAAACTTTGAGAATAATTCTGTAATTAAGTTTAAAAGTCCTCACTGGAACTATGCTTTATACTGTTCAACCCACATGAAATTCTTACCCTTCCAGCAACCCTTCTCCCCCACAATTTTCCACCTTACTCATTTGGAAAAGAAGAGAAAGAACTAATGTTTAATGAAAGCAGACTACCATAGGCTAGGCAGAACACCAAGGACTGTATTTGGTATTATTTCACCTTCAAATATAACACAATAAAGTGGATATTATTATTCCCATTTCATAGATTACTAAATGAAGTCATGAGTAGAAAAACAGCACTTTGGTGCCAATTCTGGAGCCATAATTGCTTGGTTTAAATGCTAGGTTTATAGAAATTGTGAGGGGGGAGTAGGGAATGAGAAGTTATTGCTTAATGGGTACAGAGTCTGTGTTTAGGATGATGAAAAAGTTTTGGAAATAGAGGTAGCAGTCACATAGCATTGTCAATGTAATTAATTCCATATAATCATATGTTTACAAAAGCTTAAAATGGCAATCCTTGTGTTGTATATCTTTTATCCTGATTTTTTTAAAATTTTTAAAAAAATAAAAAATAAATGAAATAAATGCTGGTTTCATACTTTCTAGCTGTTCAACTTAGGAGAAGTTACTTAAACTCTGTGTGCCTTAATCATAAGTTGTGATAATAAGACCCTATCACAGGGTTGTTGTAAGATTTCATAATTAAAATGTTAAGCACCTAAAACAATAGTTGGACATGGTAAGCCCGATATTAAGGGCTGGCTGTTATGAACTAACTTGCTCAGAGTTGTAAGGCTTTAAAGTATCAGAATAGGAATTTGAACTTTAAAGTTCATGTGCTTTCCAGCTGTCTACAGTCTACATTGAGGACACCATTAAAAAATAAATATGCTGAATTTTAAGTGATAACACTAAGAGCAATTAATTGATCCACCACGTAAGTCAAGTCCTCTAGCAAGGCCCTGAGAAGATAAGAAATTGGCTTAATGTATATTAATGATTGAAACATTTCCAGAGCTTAGGGCATGAGCCCAGATGTGCACAAAGTTGAAGTTCCTTTGGTGACTGGGGGGTCAGAGAAAAGGAAGAAGGCAAGAGGGAAACCTAGTGAAAAATAATGAATATAGGAAAACAATTTAAATAAATTTCTTCTTAATTCATGTCTGTTCAGCCATTTGTTGGGTATAACATGACACAGAAGTTGCTCTCTGGCGTTCAGGTGAAGGGTTAGATCACACGATGGAAGTCCTGCTCCCTCCCTGTGGCTGAATGGAATCCTCTAGAACCATCCACGTATACATGAAATTCATTGTTCAACACTAACTTTCACTGAGGAAAGCAGAGGGACTGAATTTGGCCACGCACTTGCACTGCATCTCCTTCTCAGCCAAAATGTCATAGGTATTAGCACAGCTGTCAGTCCAGCAGAGCTGGCCATACATTGTACCATGTGAATCCTAGCTTAATATAGTTTTAGAATTATGTAATTGATTGAATCTGTAGACCTTATGGATTTACCCTCAAGTCTGACCAACATTACTATAAATGCAGAGGAGCCATTAGGCAGAAAATTTTGCTTGGGTAATTATAGGCATTCATGACCCATCCTTGTCTCTATATTGCTGTGCTTCTGCTCTGATAATGGGTTCTAATTGTGTTGTTCCTGAAAGAAAAAGAACGTCAGCAAGCATTAAAACACCGTCCCTCATTGTCAAAGGGATCAGAGTCTCAATATCCAATGATGGCCTTTCCTAAAATATGTGTATTCTGTTTTGATATAATTATGTTGATCTTGGTATTTTAAAATAAAGACAGCACAATTATAACCATATCAACTCCAAATATTTAGATTCTTCCATTTTTAAAGTGCTTTTGCTTATATTAAATAATTCTTAAATTATTAAATAATAATTTTATCTTTAATGTAGGAGTAGAATTAGGAAGAGTAGTAACCTATTTTAAATTCCAGCTTTAAATGTGTCATTTTTGTAAGCACAGAGAGGGACAGTGATAATCCACTTAGTTTATAAGTCTGAGAAGTTTTGTGGTTAGAGATATAAAATCTTTTAAATTTAAAACAATTTAGAAAATTAATATAATTTAGCTGCAAAATTGTGATGGGAAAACCCCATTTTAAGCTAATACTCTGAAACATTTCCCCCCAAATCACTAAACTATGAGACACCTAATGACCTAGGGAAACTATCCTTTAAAAAATGTTTTTAAGAAAAACATTACTGTTATAATCTGAGTTAGAAACTCTGAGTTATAAATTGAATGTTCATATATAACCCTAAAGACAGGATTTGACTTTTCACAGGTTATTCAGGAAAGAAAAAAAAAGAGCCAAAGTTTGCTGCAACCTTCATGTGAAGTATAAGGTTTAGTGATAGTTCTGCCTTGATGATTTATCTGTTTAATCCCTGGTCATAAATCTTATAGATCACAAGCATTTTGGCTCCAAATTTCTTAGATAATATTGCTAAATAAATCAAATGTGTAGGAAGATAGAGATAGATCGGTATAATTATTATGATGTATGAATACAGATAAGCATATAATATTTAAATTGTACATATATATCAACTTCATCAACTACTTACAGTGTCCACTGTTTGCTTGGCCTTCTCATCTTAGTGATGTATATATTCTAGCTGTAGATTGTAACTAGGTAGTGAAATTTATCTCTAGAGTAGCAGATAAAAATGTAAATGCTTCAAATGTCTTATATTCATTATTTCTGGTATCATATTGCTTATAGGTTAAATAAAATATGAAAGATACACATGAATTTCTGCCTTTGAATACTTAGGGTGTGTTTGAATAGACAATATTATTGATGTTGTTGCAGATTTTCATTAGCTATGTAATAAAATTAGAGATATTCTTGGCACAAGGCTGGATAGAGGGTAGACCTTTAATAAGTTCTATCTACTAATACTGTGAATACTTCTGCTTTGTGTGCATCAAGAATGTTGAAATTTAAATTTCTGAAAAAATGGGACACTTCTAGAGCTGACTTGTAGGCTCAAGAAGTCACATCGAATTATTACTGTTAAAATTAGTACTTATAATAGAGAAATATATTTCAAGACAAGAGATAAATTTAAAGAAACATTCAATTCAACAACATTCTCTAGAAATTCGAGAGTGCTTTAGGTATTTTAGAGCCTTTTCTTACACATTGTTTTATGTCCACATGGGTGATTGTGTTGGGTCTTACTGATCCCATACACCAGAGAGGAAATCTAAAGTCCAGAGAAATTAAATGTATTGATAGTGATCATACACCTTGCTGTAGCAAAACCAGTATTAGAACCCATATATTCTGATTCACCTCTCTGTGCTTCTTCCAATGGGGCTATAGAAATAGAGACAATTACAGAGACATTGAAGAAAAGCAAAAAAGAAAAAAAAAAGTAATAGAACTTAGCATAAGACAAACTGTGAATGTTCACTGTAAAAACCAGTATATATTCACTGTTTGGCAAAAGTTATATTAACTCAAATGTAAGGGACTAGAGCAGGATGAGAGAATGCAAATTTAATTATTTAACCACTAACTACCTAACATTAAACAAACCAACATACCTTAATTTGTTTAAAATTTTGTATATTTGGCAATTTTTAAAAAGTATTATTAAATGGTATCTTAATTTATTCTGGCATTATGCTTTCATACTTTATCAGCAGAAAGGCTTTAGCAGATGAATCATATTATCCCATTCTGCAGAATGGGAAACAGGTTGAGAGAAATATAGCATCCAAAGGGAAACTTAGAAAATAAACCAAGTATAACTACAAAATCCAATTGTGAAGATTAAATTAGATTTCATAGTGTTTAAAAATAATTAAGGAAATATATCCTTGCTTAATGGTTCTCCTGAGAATAAGCAGAACAGAGATCATTGAAATGAAGAACAAACTCATGGAGAAACTTCAAAAATTCGTGTGGCCCAAACCAAAATCACAAAGTAGAAAAATCTTTCCTTCATTCTCCTCTTTTAGTCCTCTGCCCCTCCCATTATGCTTAGACATTTTCATTCCTCTTACCCCCAGTTTCACTGGCACTTTGCAGCAACTCACCCCTTTTTGGTATCTCTTCCCTTCCCTACCCAAGTGCCCAAGGTAAAAATTAGTTAAGAGGAGCCCTGCTCGCCTGTTGTATTTGCAAATACAGAAGATGCCCTGATTGTGTAACCCTAATGAAGAAAATTTTATGCAAGGGATGAAAGGCGTTGTTGTTTTATATCACATCACAGTTCCAAGAGGCAATCCAGTATTTTTTATTCCAGATGCATAAGAGTTGAAGAAACACAAAATACTTTTAGACATTTACTTATCATGTATTTTTTTTTTATTTTAGGGTACTGGATTAACCAACTTTGAGAGCATTTTTGTTAGAACTGAATTTTAGAACTCACAGCAGAAATTTCTCCAATGTCTGATCATCAGGAATTGTTGAGCCAGTTGATTTGCTTTAGCTTTTGGATGCTCTGACTCATTCACTTGTTGTCTGTTCTCTTTTGCATTAACTGTGAGAAAGCTCAAAGTCACATGTTGATTCACCACTATCAGATGAACGTAACTTGTAATATGCATTTTGAACTCTAAATACATCCTTGATTTTGTCTTTTTTTTTTTTTAGTATTTTTTCTCTTTAACCTTCTTGCATCATTTTATCTTGATATAAATATTTTTGATAGGTAAGAATTAAATTCTTTTTGGGACAAGGCTAATAGTAATCTGTATGTATGCATCACATAAACACATACACATGTTCACAAACATATTTGTATGCATACATACATATAGATCCATATATACACTTATAAATGGACCATTGTAAAAATTAAAATAAATGTTCAGCTGTTAAGCAGAACTATTTCCATGTGCAGATTCTTGCCATTTATTCCAACAGTAGCTTCCCTTCCTCCGCCATTTGTGGGAAATGCCTGCTGTTCTTGGCTCTCCTGTGTCTTCTGTGGCATGGGTTGGATAATTCAGGAAGCAGAACATTCTCTTTGCCCATGTGGAGCTAGGCAACTGAAGTTAAATGACATAATCTTGGAATCACATGTAGTCAATGATTATCTTACAATTTTCTCTTTGTGTCACAGAACAATTAGCTGTCTGTTTTGGCCAAAGTCAGTGTCAAGTTGCTACATTGGCCAATTCAAATTCCGTAGATATTTTTTTATTGTGCATGTTTATTTCTCATTCTAATTTTATTTTTGTTATCGAATGTCATCTTCTGCCATAGCTGTAGCTGCAATTACGGTAGTAAAGGAGTGAATCCTCAGTTTATGTTGTTTAAATAATGCCAAAGCACGAATACAGATATATTTTATGAGAAGAGTTTACTCAGATGCATCATGTCAAGTAATTATATTACTAGAAGCTTAAACTCACTTAACTGTTAACGTAAGTTTGAGTGACAGTTGGTTATAGGAAGAACAGAACATCAAATTAAGAATCCGAAGTCCTGGATCCCATGCTAATTTCCCCTGGAAATTAGTGTATGACCTTGGGCAAGAAAAATTATGCCTTCCCCAACCAGTTCATAGGATTTTGTGAAAATTATTCATAAAAGTACTCTAAACTGTAAAGAGCTAGTCAAGTCTAATATAATGTTATTGCTTAATTTTTTCCTGTAAAGTATTGATTTTTGTCAGTGAGTACATTTTACTTTACTTCTGTTAGTTTTAACTGACATGAATATATTTAAGAATTTAAAATCTATATTATAAGTAGTTTTAAAAGTGTCAGAAGCCTTGTCAACCACCTTTGACATGACTTATGGTAAAATAATTTAGGATTTAAAAAAAATAATTGATGTGATTTTCTTTTAATCCTTGTAGTCCCACAGGGATGGGTAACCTAGTGCTTCTAGTTGTAGTCACTTTCTCTGTAGGTGATGGGAATGCCAATGTTTGAAGAAGACATACACGCACTGTAGATTCTTGTCAAAATCCAGTTCCCCCTCTTGTGTCTGAAAACAAAAGCAAATCACCAGGTGAGGAGGGAGAAAATCCTGTTTCTTTCCTTTTTAACATGCATCTCTTTTCTTCAGTGCAATCAAACTCTTGCCAAGGAAATCACCTATGGTGAGTTCCCTTTGGGTCACAGGTAACAAAACCCAGGCCCCTCTCTAAAAGGGGATTCTCCAACCAGAAATTATCAGCAAAATGGCAGAAGTAAGTCATCACCTATCAATAGCACTTTGAACGTAAAAAAGATATAAACTGGCTAAAGGGATTAAAAAGGGGTTCTCTTCTCACAGAGGCAGGCTGGGTGCATCTTGGTTCTGTTGTTTATGGCAGCCACCAGAACCCCTGGAAAGGTGGAGTCTTTTGTCTGGATGATATTTATAAATTCAAGGTATTCCAGAAAGTGTTTTTCCCCTTGACCCAGCAGATCCATTTAGACTTTCCACTGTGTTAAATTTTAAAATGATAGGCCTACTTGGTTCTAATAGCTTGCTACTATCACAAAAATAAGAATTATTAAATCTTTGTAGGGCTTCGATTAGTTAAGCCAGAGAAAAATTATTCAGTAATAGTACCTATGAGCTGATCTGCACCAAAGTTATAAAAGTATTTCAAAGTCACACAAGTGTCAGGAGCAGAATGAGGTCAGGACTTGCAGTGTTTAATTTGTTGTTCTCTCTTTAATTCATTTAGTCATCAAGCAAGCCTCTACCAAATTGTCTTGTCATATATAATAGAAAATAAGTCTATTTAGGGAAAACATAATGGGAGAAAGATTAATTGGGGGCATTTCCCTTTTAAATGGTACAGCAGCAGAATTCACAGAATTCAAAATGGTTGATGGCTCTTCAGAGGGCCCACAGATAACCACATTACACGTGTCAATCTCAGGGTAAGGGTTCATGCGTGAAAGGTGTCTCTCACAAGGCACAGGAGTATGGCTGGAGTTGAACATGTTGCTGAAGGCTAAAGCTAGCACATGATTTCTCTGCTGGCTCTTGGCTTGGTGTTCAACTCTATTACTTCAGACCCAAATTAGAAATATGTGGGTACTTCAAAAAGTTCATGGAAAATTCACATTATCTTTTAATTCAGTTTTTCTACAAACTTCTTGAAGTACCCTAGTGCATACAATGAGAGAGAGAAACTTTGGATCGTTCCAGAAGGTATGAAATGGCAAGATTGTTTGGTGTTGGTTTGGCTTATTATAAGCTTCGGTAGAATATGCACACCTGATCTCTTCTGAAAGCTTTCCTGAGGATTCCATCGGTGGAACAGAGTGCCTGTGAGCAGCATGTGCAACAGTCTGCACACCCCTTGCCCCCAGTAGTGGTCCTGGAAGTAGGAACCCCCGCCACCACCTCTGCCACCACCACTACCACATACCGAGTCTTCCACAATCTCTAACAGTTTTCTTTGGGCTGCTTCAGATTCAGTAGGATTTGGCTAAAGAGAAAGTATGTGAGGCTTTGTTTTGTCAGGCCTAGGAAATCCCTAAAAAGCAGCTGTACATTCCCACTTGTTACTGATGCTCACGACCCAGCCAGTCAAAAGTCACTAATAACATGTCACAGGGATACTGCTCTCCACTGGGCTATATTCACATGTGCAGAAATAGCAATGTCATTTCATCCTCTGTTGCCTGGATCCTAATCTCTGTCTCTGAGATGAGAATGACCAGCCTGTACCCTTTTGTCACAGCAGTAGTGAAGAAAGAGAAATGAAAATATGCTGCTAATGACTTTGTGTATGTGCTTCTTTCTTGTCCCTGTCGTTCCCCAACAACATCAACATAGCTTTAGCCCGACATGCCATTTAGACCGGAGTCTTGGACTGATCTGTGATGAATGCACTGTCGGGTACACAGGACCACGCTGTGAGAGGTAAGCATGTACTACACTGTCTTGCAGAATGATTTCTACCTTGAGAGCTATAAAACCACAGGCATTATCATCCTCTGCACTACCCCAGTGAAGCTGCCACACTCGATGAGGTGAAATAAAGCTTCTCACCACACTTATCAAACAAATGTGTTTTATTTCTATAGTTTATTTATTCTCTAGAAATTGCTCAATAAATCTTCATTCACTCAGAGAATATCTGATTAATGTTTTAATATTAAAGGTTAAACACTGACCTACAATCTTTCTAGAAAGTGTTGCTCAAGTGGAAAGTCATGCACTTTCAGATTTATCTTACTGTCTATGTTGGCACCATTTATTTTTCATAATTAGCTTTTTGTCCTTAAAATGTGGCTTAAATGTGTAGTTCAGAGTTCAGCAAGTTGTTCATAATTTACTTTAAATAGATTTGAAAATAGAAACAAAATGTAATTTATTATCATGATTTATATCCTCTTCTAATTACTCTTACACCAATATTTTAATTCCTGTTGATTTTGCTAGGTGGCTTTGCAGGGGAACCGTGGATGTCATTTTATATCATTTGTGTGATTATATTTCTTCCTGAAATGTTTTTTAAGAAATGGTTCTTCTGTATATTCAGCCCCAGTATAAAAATGGTGCATACTTCTGCCTTGATATCATTGCCGAACATAACAACCTTTAGCACTGAAAATAGTCCCCTTTGCTACTGTCACTGGGGGTAGGGTGGGGGGGGTGCACAGGAAGTGACCTGCTTTCACTCATCAGCACCAAGGCTAACCCCAGAGGGCTATTTCTGCCTATCTCTTCCTGTCTTCTTGGCAGCTAGCACCTCTGTTTCAACCAGGGTACATAAAGTTAACGAAGCAGGAGCCAATCACTCAGAGAGAATCTAGCTGGCAACTAGCAGTCTGTGGACAAAATGCCAATGACAGTTCCTAGCAGCAACAAGTACTGTTTGTGAGTATGGCAGCTTCTATAAATTAACAATGGAAGAAAAGAACTGAAATAAGGAGGATTTATTTGCAGTTGAGAAGCTGGGGATCTTTAATTGTGTTCTTTTTAAAAAAGGATGGCTTGTGTATATTACTTGCTATAATAGGGGACCATATTATTGCCAAGACAGATTTACATCACATGCCTAACCCCCCAGCTCACTACAAGCAACGTTTTTTTTAACAACTGGAAAATGACAGCTGCTCTGTCATACAAGGCCATTAAATCTACTTACCTAGGTGAGCATAATCTCTAATGCATTTATATTGTTTTGCTTCATGCACTATACTTTCTAAACATGTTAGACAATAGTTTCTGAATCATCTGCAATTTAAAATGCTACATTTTATTTAACAAACATCTGTTTAGCAACTACCATGTGCTGGGTACAGGGCTAAACACTGGGTATAAGCAGGTGCATTATACCATCTTTGCCCTCAAGCCGCTCACATCTTTTTTTAATGTAGGTGAAAATGGCTGCATGTATCCTGGAGAGAATTCTACTTGCATAATGAAAATCACTAAGAAAATAAATGCCTGACAGAGAGCAGGATTTTCTGTCTAAAATCTATATTAATTTGATTCAAAGGAAGGTGGCAATGTGCATATGTAGTGTAGCAAATGGCATATCTCATCTCCAACTCAAATTTTTTAGTCAAAAGTAATCTTCCATTGTTATTATATAGACAATGGGGTACTATATTTTTCCAGCCAGAATATGGGTTAGGGTTTTCCAGGAATATTTAGGATTTATTATTTTGCTGTATTTAGATGAGCCAAAAGCACATTAGATGGATTCAAAATATTAGGGAAAAAATTTTGAGATGTGCATGTTGAAGTGGAAGGGAGTGAGGACAAGGGTCAGGCAAAAGAGAAGATACTGGTTGCACTGCAAATCTTGTAATCAAAACCATTCTGTAAGTGATTTGTGTGATTAGCTTATGCACATCATCTACATAAAATCAGCATTTAAAAACTAAAGCATCATTTCCTAAACTGTATGTGGAATAAAGAATTCTGTGATCACATAAGTTTGGGAAGTATCCATTAGCATGTTAAAAGTTCTGACAAGTCCGGTAGTGTGTAATGAAGAAATCTATTCAATTTGTTTAGTTCAGTATTTCCTAAACTTATGTGGCCATAAATACAGTGCTTTTGTTGTATAGCAAGAACATATCTCAGACTACAGCTCAGATGCATAAGAATTATAACTTTGTATTCTTTATCTCAATTTAATTTCTATTTTGAGGCCCCTTTCTCTCTATGTGGAAGTTTTGAGAGCTTAGAAACATAATCTCAACCAAATTAAGGGGGGGGAGGTTTTCTTCCTCCCCTCCCTACCTTCAAGCTTGAGTCAAAGTTCTAACAAGCTTACCTAACACCAGGGACATGTGCGTGTGTGTGTGCGTGTGTGTGCGCGCATGCGTGCGTGTGTGTGTGTGTGTGTGCGTGTGTGTGTGTGTTGGGCAAGGGGCATACGGTGGGGCCAGCTAGTCCTGAGTAGCTCATCCAAGTGTGTTTCCGCTGACCTATTCTTTCTCCCTTTCCTAATTATTTTCCCTCCAGCTCTAGCAACTCTCCACTACTTTCATTCCACTTGCGGGCAGCGGGGGGTACTCAGGAATTATTCTACTTCTTCCATTTCACACTGGGACCCACCAACATCTGTAATATCATCACTTCCCCATCTGCCTTTCCAACTCCACCCCATTTTTTGTTTGGGGGAGGAGGTGATATAGTCATAGAAATGATGACTTTTAGAAGCCACACTCCAGAAGATTCCTACATGTTTGCCTTTTGCCCTGTCAAGTCCTGTCACTCAAGCATGTCACACAAAATGGCCTAGCTTCTTGAATGGAGGAAGAGAAAATATAGTGAACAGGAGTATAGCAAAAAAAGATACAACAAAATATCGATGGATATTCTGTCACATGATGTAGAACGCTAGTCACAGCTTGGAAAACACTTACTTGGGACCAAAGCAACTGTACCTTTGAGATATCACTGCTTTGCTAGGAATGTTTTAAGCAAAAGAAAATGAAGAGAGTCAGGGAGTGAGGGAACAAAGTATTCATCATGGCACTTTGCTAAGATTCCAGGCTTTTATCATCTGGACTAGAGGAGAAAAATAGAAAAGCAGAGAGACAATGTCTTGAAGGGTGAATGGGGATTAAGTAAGTCTTGGAGCATCAACAGAAATGAAAAAGAATGTATTCTAGAGTGAAAAGTGACTTAAATACTGATCAGCCTGCCCTACTGGACTCCCAATTACTTTCAGAATAAGTTTGTAGCCTCAGCAACATATCACACATCATGAAGGAGGACATTTAAAAAGACTGTGGCAAATTCACCCAGTGGGTTGTGTAGGACAACATGAGACTTAGTGGGATATGTGGACTTCTTAAACCCTGCCCCCTCCCCAGATGGCAAAGTTTTAATAACTCCTCCCTAGGTAAGGAGGTCAAAAGTCAAAATTAATGTCACAGTTGCCACTGAGAATGCAGAACGTATTTGAATCTAATTGCCTAATATTTTGAAAATTTGCCTACAGTTTTATGCATGTAATTCATGTTAGATCTCATAGAATTTCCTTTTTTGTTTTCCAAATTTTAGTTCCAAAATCCCCTTTAGCTATTCTCTGCTTCAGAAATGTCTGAATCCGGAACCAATCTAATTGCCCTCTGATCACTGTGCTGATGAGACCTTTTCTCACATCTGAGTGGATGCAGAGATGGGGTTATAGAAATAACAGAAGAGAGACCATCATATCTCCTGGTAGTACTGCTGGCAAGATTGTGGCCCCAACTGTGGTTCCAAGAGGCTGCTCAGTTTGTGGACTGCACAATGACACGCAGGGAAGGGGAGGTTGGGGGCTCGAATCCAGTGTGCCCTCTTCTTGCTGTGGTTTGAATGCCCCCTCCAAACTCATGTTGGAACTTAACCCCCAATATGGTAGTGGAAGGTGGGGCCTTTACGAGGTGATTAGATTGTGGAAACTGTGCCCTGCTGAATGGATTGATCCATTCATGGAGTAACAGGCATGGCTCTGATGGCTTTATAAGGAGAGCAAGTGAGAAAGTTAGCTCTGTCTTGCTCAGCCCATTCTCACCATAGGACACCCTGGTCGCCACAGGATCCTGTAGAGGGTTCCCACCCAGAAGAAGTCCCCCACCCAATGTGCCCTCTGGACTGTACACTTCCCAGTCTTTGAAACTGTAAGAAATAAATTTCATTCCTTTGTAAAGTTAATCTGTTTCAGGTATTCTGTTATAAGCAAAGAAAATGGACTAATACACTCTTGCCAATGCATCTGCTGTGCTGTGCCTGGCTACCCAGCTGTGTCCATTCTCTCTTCACTTTTTCTGCATGTGCCTAGAGAGAACACTTTCTATCTAATTTGCAGAAAGGCATATAAACAGGCAAACTTTCTCAGTCTTTAGCGGATTATGTCAACTGCAAGGTAGTAAGAAGAGAGCGTTACAGCACAGCCAGCCTCTTCTGTGCCTTTGCCATTGCTGTCCTCTGTGCTGGGAAGCCTGCAGCCCCATCTGCTCCTCTGCCTGAGGCTTTATCATCCTGAGAGGATCCTTCATTAATCCTAATCTGAATTGGTTGCCCTTTTCTATGCTTCCACCATAACATTTGTGTATTTCCAGTGTTTTACTGCTGCATATTAAAATGTGTATTCCTCCTCCATAAAGACTGCCTTATTCATATTAGAATCATATAAAAGTGCTCAGTAGATTTCTTGAGAAAGGGAAGAAGGGAGAGAAGGCAAGATTTTTTCTCTTTGCTTAGAGAGATTGAAGCTAGCTTTTATTGTTTTGGGCCTATTTATAAAAGGGATGTAGGTCATAGATTTTGGCCAAAAGTTGCTAAAAAAAATGACGGGGCAGAATGAGATGAGAGAAAACTCCCCTCAGTGCTGTTGCATTCTTCTCATTGTTGTTTCTTTCCACCTCTGTCTCTCTGTTTCTCTCTCTTTCCCTCCCTCTAATAGCAATCCTAAATTATCAATTGCCCCAACTGTAAAACATAACTGCTGGTGTTACCTGGAGTCCTATTTACATTTACAGGGTCTCTTTTCAAAATATTGCAATTTAATTTGAAAAAGTTAATGTGGAACAGTGACTTGTTATGCCAAGATATCCATCTCTAGCAAGGAATCTAATAAACAATCTGTTTAAAAAGATACCGTCATTCTTCCCTGCATATGAAAGTGACAGGGCTTCAGATTTCACATTACAATTAGTTTTGAGGGAGTAAACATCTGAGAAGCTGGCAAGGTCCAAAGGACTGTGATTCAAACTAATTTTAATTAGGTGACTCCAACTTGATCAGATTATAAAACACAATTGTTATTAATAAAAATTATATGATTTAACAGTATTGTATCCTCCAACCCTAGAATTACTTTTTAATTTCTAGTGGAACATTTGTATAAGTCTCTAAGAATACTATTCTATGTATAGAAAACACACACACACACACACTCACCGGTAATTGCTAATGTACTGCAGAAAATGGTCACACCTGCAATAAAGTGGCATATGAATTTTCTATCACGTATATTCACAAATTTTCCTAACATGTCCTGCAGCAAAAAATAAAAGATAGATGCTTCTTTAGTTATTCTTCTTAATTATAGTTATTTTCTCGCTGGACTGAGTTTTATTTTTTTTTAATTATGGATGAATTTTGGACTTATTAATTGGTATCTGTGTTAAGAAAAATTCCCAGATCTTGTTATGCAATGCCATCTCTCCTGAGGGCAATAAGTCATTTGAGGAAAGTGAGCTGAAAATAATAGGTTTTTGTTGCTGTGATAATGATCATTGCATATCCTTATTCCAGTGGAGCAAAGTCACTCTCTTAGTGGTAAACAAAATGAGATGTGAATATATGTGGATGTGATCATAAGCTTTGAATATCAAATAAGGCAAGAAGAATCAGGTTAAAATTCAAAAGGGTCTTTTTATTATCTTTATTGAATACCACTCCTAAAGGGATTGTGGGGGAATTTAATGCACTAAAATATTATTTTAGATTTTATAATAAAGAATGAATGAACAATTATATTTTTGGGTGGTAGTGATCTTCTAAGCAATATTTACACAATTTTCATAATTTTATAAAACATTTTGGGGAATATAATTAAAATTAGTAGTATCATTTTAAAACTGATCATAAAAGATTAAATCTACAAGATTATTATGGCACCTATACATTTTCTAGAAAACTTAGAATAATAATGTATCTGTACCAAATTAATGACTTTGCCCCACAGCAGTGATATAATTAAAGTATCCTCAATATGATGTACTGATTTCAACCATTTTTACTTCAAATGGTAGAGAGCCTTTCTCTAAATGATGACTTCCATATCTGCACTATATGCACTACTGAGGAAATCACATTCTCCCACACTGTTTTTGTTCCCCTTCCATTCTGACCTTGGTGCAAAGACTTTATTCTGATAAGATGGCATAGATAACAGAACTAGCCTGACCATCAGACTTCAGGTGCACTGTTTTGTTTCCCCTTTGGCAAGTGTGGCTTGATATGAAGCATCATCAAATGTAACAGAAAGAAAAGACAGAACAGACTATAAATAGATGCTGCCTATAAGGACAGCATTTGGATCAAGGAAAAATTGATTCTGTAATTTTTAAAAAATCTTCTGGGGCCGGCCCGGTGGCACACTGCTACAGTGCGCAGCTTGGGGGCGCGGTGGCGCTCCCGCCGAGGGTTCAGATCCCACATACAGACCGGTTCCCGCTCACTGGCTGAGCAAGGTGCGGGCGCGACACCGAGGGTTGCAATCCCGTTGCCAGTCCCGGTCCGGTACGGGCGCGACACCGAGGGTTGCGATCCATTGCCGGACACGAAAAAAGACAAAAAGGAAAAAAAAAATCTTCTATGCTATATTTTATCAATAAATGAACTTTTGTTTTCCCAATAATATGTAAAATGGTTTCAGATTATTTAAAAAAATTTAAAAGACCTAGAGTTTGCTTACATGAGTTGTGGGCACAGCTCAGCATCACCTTCTGACATGTTACCGTAATATGCCTGCCTACCTTCTCAGACTTGCCTTTAGTAAAGACGCTTCAATGAAAATCTGCTTCTGAATGTTTATGCACGTACATACAAGCCAATTATTAATTCAGAGATACCCACAGCCCCCACCCAAATAGCATAAGAATCTTCTGAGTCATAATTTCTATTTAATAAATTCTGAACTCTTGCTACTCAAATTCCTTCTGAGCCTGTTTCCTCATAACAAGCTCTTGCTGCAACAACAACAAAAAAATGTGTTCCTTACATATTCGCACAGAAAACAACCAATTGGAGTGGAGGCATATGATATGTTGTACTACAAAGGCTTTCCATCACAGACCTGGATACTGGATTCCTCTAGAGTGCTAGCAGCAGACTTCTCATTATGCTTTGGTGTCATCTTCAGTGCCAGTGACAAGATTTTTTTTGTTCCTGGCTGAAATCTGATTACTAGTGGGACTGGCATGATTTCATCTTGCATCTATACTGCAATTAGAGAAAAACATTTTTTAAAATCACCTTGCATTTGAGAAAAGGAACACTTAAAAGGGAAAAGACATCACCCTGGAAGAGGGGTTGTGTGAAAACTATGTAACATTTTCCCCATTGAATTTCATGAGTTTCCCCCCCAAATACTCACTGATGAATTTTTTCGCCTTAGGTGTGCGGAAGGCTATTTTGGACAACCTTCTGTACCTGGAGGATCATGTCAGCCATGCCAATGCAATGACAACCTTGACTTCTCCATCTCTGGCAGCTGTGACAGCTTGTCTGGCTCCTGTCTGATATGTAAGCCAGGTACAACAGGCCGGTACTGTGAGCTCTGTGCTGATGGATATTTTGGAGACGCAGTTGATGCAAAGAACTGTCAGCGTAAGTCCTGAACTATTGATGCCCCTGACAGAATTGATGCATTGTATCTCAAAGGAGCTGATGATTTCTTGAGAAGGGATTGGAGAGTAGGAAATTATGGGTAAGACATGGATAATAGATGCACAGCATATATAAAGAGCCTGTATATTCTAAAATAGTTTTTGTACTAATAGAGTAAATCCTTTGAAAATTGTTGCATTGTTGAAGTGTCATGATTTTTCAAATGTTACACATATTTCTGTTTACATGTGAAATGAAGATTTTAAAATGAACTTAGATTTATAAGCAGGAAAGAAGAATTTGGAAATTAGGTAGACCCTATGTATCCTTTTCTGTTTATCTCCATTCTAATAATTTGCTTGAAATAAATTTGTCTGCCCATATTATTTCATTATACCTGTTAACTTTATTTTCATATGTGAGCATTATAGTCCTGTATTTCACAATAGGTATAAGATTCTGACAATATTTTCACACACCGGCATTTGTAATTGTTGAGTGATTAACCTTCATCTTAGGGCTATTCACAGAATGCCATTTTTGTGTTTTCCTTCCGCAAAATTAGCTACTCTAGGGCTTCATCTCTATTGGTATAGAACATTCCTCCCCTCCTTAGCAGTGTTATTTAGTGTTGCATAGAATTTACAAATGCTTTCTATTTATGGTAACATAATATGCAAAGGGGATCTTGTGGAATGTCAAATGGTAAGTGAGTCTGTGTTGACACTTGACTATTGTGAGCTTCACGTGCTTCAGGATCTTTAAGCAGAGCAGATTTGTAAAACCAGCCCAACGGTTCATTTCTGCTGAGTTTATGATGTAAGTGGAGACTCTTCCAATCATTTAGATGGGTCCCAGGACCTGAAGAATTATAGAAACCGGCGGAAATGTAGTCTATTATCTCTCTGCTGTGAGCACCAAAGATCTGGTAAGGTACCCCATTTCAATAAGAAATGTGTCTCACATAGGTTTAGAAGGTGAGTGCTAGCTTTTTGTCATTTAAAATGATAATCTGTTGAATCAAAAACAAATCACTTGCTGGAAAAATTGGCATCTATTAATAACACCTGAAAATTGATAATATTTCTAAAATAAAATTTCCAACAGGCTCATATTTCTGGCATATGCAGAAAATCATGGGGAGCTTGATAAATTCTTCTGTTCAAACAGATTATCTAAGATCTGTTCTTTCTAGCTGTATGACCTTGGGTAAGACTTTTGACCTCACTGAGACCCAGTTTCTCCATCTACAGAAAGGGACATAAGTTTTCTGTGGGGATTAAAGGATCTAGCACATAGAGATGCTCACACATTGTAGCTCCTTTGGTAACAGTGCTCATGGTAGTTGTGAGGATTGGTGGCTCACTAATTCTAGGGCTACATTAATCATTTGATGACCTCTTTTTCTCCCTTCCAATAACCGCTTCCATAAAGTTGATGATATTGTTTCTCTCATTTTATTATGGTGAACTGGGGATCTGTGGCATGAAGTCTTAAGAACACAGAAAGAATGTGGAAATAAAAACATTTTGAGTCATCAGCTATTTCTATACCTTTTGCCACAAGAATAGACATGATTATGATTTTTAATGATCCTCAGCATGTAATTAAAAATAAAAGTATAAGAAACACATTTATTATCTATTTTATAATTTTTCATGGTTACAATAGCTCTTCACATAAGCAGTAAATGCTCAAGAGAAGAAAGTTCATGGAAAAATTATTTTGGTTACCTCTAGATGTGTTCATGAAAATTACACCACTACAAAGAAATATATTTTGCCTTTTAAATTTATGTATGTTGTTTACATGTCATATTTTTCCATTCTAAATGCCACTTTAACAGAATTCTGTTTTGTTTTTATTACTTTTAAGATGACATCAATAAATAACTATCAAATGTATGGCAAATTTAATTTTTTAGTCATCAGTCAGCAAAAGTGACTTCTAAATCCTAAATAATTTGAGATTATTTATTTATTTATTTATTTAAAAAGAAAATGTAATTTTATTAATTTTTTTTAACATTGTAGGACGTTGTTGTGAAATAGTTGGGAGGGAGCAGGAGAGAGGAAAGGGGAAGGAAATGGGATAGAAGAAGGAAGGAGGAGGAGTGGAATTGAGGCCTGTGGCACCCCCCTCGTTCCCACAGGGGAGACTGGGGGCTTCCAGTGGTGGCTTGGTCATTGCCAGGCTGGGTGCAAATGACAGGGGATGTGGAAAAAGCCTTCACCCCCCACCCCAGCTTGAGAACCTGGGGCCCTTCTTGCTGCGGCTTGGTGGCAAGGTCACTGGGCTGGTTGCACGTCAGGGAGGTGTAGCCAAGGCCCTTGGCCCCCCACCACCCTGGCTCAGGAGAGCCCAGGGTGCTTCCTGTAGTGGCTTAGTGGTCACTGCTGGGCTGGTTATAAATGTTCAGGGGGCATGGCCAAGGCCCTTGGCACCCCTGTCCTGGCTCAGGAGAGCCTGGGGCACTTCCTGCAGCAGCTCAGTGGTCGCCACTAGGCTGGCTGAAGGTGTTGATGGGACATGATCAGGCTGATGTCCCTCCACCATCCTGGCTCAGGAGAGCCCGGGGTGCTTCCTGTGGCAGCTCGGTGGTCATCTCTGGGGTGGTTGTACATGTTGGGGGGTTGTGGCCAAGGCCCTCATCCCCCACCCTTGATACTGGTTGCAGGTCAGGGGGCATTGCTGAGGCCCCCAGCTCTCTCTTCTTTCTGGCTTGGTAGACCAGGGGTCTTCCAATCCTTCTACGTGTTATAGGTGATCTTTGGTGAGATGAGACTTTTACTAGTTAATATCATACCTTGTCTCTGGTTACAGGTACTTTGTTTTTTTTTTAATTCTGTGTTGGATTTTATGCTATTCCCACCACTTAAACTCTGCACTGGAACTAATTTGTTGTCCTTTGCTTCCTTCTAAAATGGGGGAACTTCCTGTGAGGACCAGTACTTGAGCTCTGTGGTTGAGCTAAATTGCTGCTTTCCTGCTGATTCCCTAGGGAAGGCTTTTTGTGCAGCTCAGGTCTTAATGATTGACTTTATATGTACTTCTGGATCTAGTAAACTCTGGTGTA
The DNA here is from genome assembly GCF_000696425.1 of Galeopterus variegatus. Lineage (NCBI taxonomy): Eukaryota > Metazoa > Chordata > Mammalia > Dermoptera > Cynocephalidae > Galeopterus > Galeopterus variegatus. Next base: position 103,086 of record NW_007726545.1, read on the forward strand.
CCTGGGCTATGTAGAAACTCCGGTCTGGGCCTGAGTCTTTTGATCAAACTGCACCCCATGCAATTCTATATTCCTGACCAGTCTCTTCTGAGTGGTCCTGTGCTGATTGAGGGGCGGATCAGCTGTCCTTGCTGTGACCCAGTGTTCTCCTGATGGGTCCATCTCCCCCACCGCCCATGCTGCAAACAATTCCCATGAGACAAGCCATGCACCAATCCCTTGCAATGACTCACTGGCCTCTGAGTGGCCCCTTTCAGTTGTTGTGGCTCCTTGCTCTTCTGTGGGTCCACAGGAACCCTATCAGTGATCTAGCTGGCCTGGGGGCCACCAAGGCTCTCTTCTTTCCTGCTGCCTCCAAGCAACTTCATCCAAAGGGCACAGCTGTGGCTTTTGCCAGCTCCTGCTCCATGCACTCAGCAGCTCCAGTCAGGAAAAAGCTGGGGCTCAAAATGGTCAGAGCAGTTTTTTCTTTCTCTCATCATGGCTTCTCCTGCATTCAGGCACCCCATGTATCTCTCCTCCTCTTTTCCTGAGCTCTAGCTGCCCCAGCTTGGTTGCCATTGCTTTTCTATAGTTGTAAATTGGTTGACTTGTGGAAAAGAGTGATGCTGGGGACAATCTGTTCCTCCATTTTGACCAGAAGTCTTCTAATTTGAGATTTTAAAAATTTATGTGTAATATATATAAGAAACTTATGTAAGTAACTTCAAAGTATCTACAACAATTCTAGTGTCCAAATAAAAATGGATATCTTAAAGAAAATATTTTCTTCAGCCTTTTCTTACACTGTGGCTGTAGACTATCTTTAGGCTCTTGCCAGTGTCTCAATGGCCATCACACACCAGTATCAAGTTAGCAGACATTGAAGAACAAATTTTGCTGGAAGATAAATCAAGCAGTCTTTAGAAAAGCAGTGAAAGGAAGTAGAACCTGGAGCCATGTGAACAAAATAATAACATAGGCCGATGGAATGACTACAGGGGTATTTCAAAAGGTTGGTGGAAAAATAGAATTGAAAGTGTGAATCTTTCCATAAACTTTTTGAAGTACTTTCATATTTATAATGTATTTATAACTTGTGCTCAAATTAAAGTACTATGAGACATTAGACAAAATTTACCAAAACCGCCTATGGACAGTCTAAATTTCAATGTTATATCCTACTCACATTTTTATTCTATTATGAATGCAATTATATGTATCATTTAAAATACACTTGTAGAGTAGAGTAAGCTATTAATTACCGTTCTATGTGTGAAAAAGCCACTTAAGTTTTAGACTAATTTATTATATATTTCAGAATAACAGCAGATAATTTCATAATACAAAAATGACAAACGATTACTTAAACTGAATAAATTTTCTATCTTTAGGGATAGTATATAAATTGTAAAATAAAAGTATTTTTAAAAATTATAATGCTATATTCCTAACATACTTGAAAAAAATGTTTTTATTAGCTTACATCTGTTTCTGATTTAAAGGCATATATATTTATTTAACCTCAAGCTCATTTTTTTGAACTTTTAACAAAAAACTGGCATATACTAAATAATCATTAAATTGAAAAAGTTAACTAAATAAATTAATAGTAACATTAATATTATGCCATGGGTTCTATTAATTTTTAAAATTTCTCAAGGTTATTTTAGCTCTAGAGTCAGTATGTATTACTTACAATGGGTGGCCTTGTATAAGTATGGCTTCTTTGAATTTTCATGTCTTCATTCTTACAATTTGACTAATAATGATGACATTAATATTTTAATAGCATATGATGTGCCAGGCACTGTGCCTTTGCCCTGATTATTTCTACATCTCACTGAGCTGTTACAGGGATCAAATGATGGAATGCCTAACAGAGCACTTAGCAAATCAGAAAACATTTTATTACTGAACTTAGGTGTCAGTGTTAGCATGTGGGATACATCATTATTATTTAAGAAGCCTGCTGAGGCTGTTACGAAGTTTTTCCTGACCATAGATCTCTCTTCTCTTTGCAGCCTGTCACTGTAACATTAATGGCTCCTTCTCTGAGGTTTGCGATTCTCGAACAGGACAGTGTGATTGCAGAACCAATGTCCAGGGACGGCGATGTGATGAATGTAAGGTAAGGAGCAGGAACTGACCAATGAGTTATTTCCTCCATGAAAAATTTCACAGGCTTTCAATGACATGTTTCACACACTTTAGCATATTGAAAAAAGGGCTCAGGATTACCTAACTCTATAGGTAAAACTACTGTGATCAGTGAAATGTTTTCTCAAAATGCAATAAAATTTGCTGTACATTGGCTTTTGATCTTCAACCTACAATTCTTTGACAGCGAATTTGTATTTTTGGTGTAATTTGGATGTTTCTGAAACAAATAACTTAAGAATTTAATCCCAGTAAATGGAAAGGAAAATACTCTTTCCTTTGCCTTTGCGTTTTTGGCAGAATAAGATGTGTCACTCCATTTGCTTTCAGCAAACACCTTCTTCTAGTTTCATCTTTTAAAAGCTAGTCCTACTTAACAAATGTTTTCAGAAGAGAAGCAAATCAAGATGCATCGTCTTGTTAAATAAAATATTCAATTAATATATGTTGCTCTCAGTCTCTGAACGTAGTGATTGTCCCGTCTTTAGAATGGCCAGCATCTTGAGATCCTCGGTGAGAGCGGATGGATTTGCACTAGCTCATTCACATAAATATGACTTATTGGTGATAAAGCCTGTTAAGTAACAAGCAAGCATTTCTCAGATGTCAAACTAGCCTTTCTGTAGGAGATTTGAAAATATCATCTGATTCTATCTCTCGAATAATACTGTATGCTCCTTTTTTTGTTTTGTTTTCATTTTATATTTCTGTTGGCTTTTAAAGCCCAATATGTGGTGGGACCCAGAGAAGCGATTCTGTGTGCTGTGTGACTGCAATCCCGTTGGCTCTGTGTCACCACAATGTGACGTTACAGGAAGATGTGTCTGTAAATCAGGCTTCGTAGGGAAACAGTGCAACCTCAGCAGGCAGGTGCACCGACAAGAGAAGCAGCCACGGAAAGCGCAACGGGTGCTGGGGTCTCCCCAGAGGTGGGGTTTCAGCAGCTCCAGTGGGTGCCCTCGTGGAGCCTATCGGGCCCCAGCTCCGGTAATCCCAGAGGCGCTGCATGGCTCGTGCCTCGGCATGTTGTGTTCCGTGTGCTGCGGCTGACGTTCCCTGGTGGCATTTTCCCAAATAACGGTTGCTAAGTGTGCAAATTGCAAATGCAAAAATGAGGCAATTCCTGATTGAAGCCTTGCCTCTTTAAAAATGACTACCCATATGCTTTAAAACTTACGTTCAAGTTCATAGTTTCCTAAAAGTTTCAATTAACCATGCATGTGTAGAAATCAAATAAAAATGTATTTGTAGGAAGCTATAATCTTAGAAATGCAAGGGACCTCAGGCATCATTTGAAGAAAACTCACTTTTATGAATGAAAAACTGAAGGGAAAAATCTAGCAAAGAAAGTGACATGCCCAAGAAAATTCAGCTCACCTATGTGACATTTGTCTGACATTTCATCATAATTAAGGATTTAGTCAATTTCCACACCATAATTTTGCTCATGTGAACAACAAACACAAGAAACACATTTTCACACATTATGAATGCACACCATACACAAAATAAAGAGGGCTGTTTTCAGTTATAGAATTTGGTCCCCCATCTCACAAGGTAAAACAAAAATGCTGGGGAAGAAGGAAGTGAGGGAGAGAGCAAGGGAGGGAGAGGACAGGTCTCAGGCTGAGCCGAAGAGTAATAAGGGACAAGAAATGCCAGCATAGATTCAGGGACAGTGGTGAGTTGAGGGCAGGGGATACAAAAAGGAGATAATGAAATAAAAAAATAAAGGAGAAGAAAGGGAAAAAATGATGGTTTTATTTCTTGGCTAATTAGTGTTCATTTTAAGAAAATGAGTTCTGCTATCAGACTGCCTCACATCAGACCCCAGCCTCACCACATCCTAGCTGTAAGTTTCTTGAGTCTTCCTATAATTCAGCTTCTTCACCTGTAGTAGGACCCACTTCATAGAGTTTGTGTCTGCTTGGATCCTCCAAGAAGCAAATGCCAAGAGATTTGCTGGGGGGACTTCCTGTAAAGGATGAAGGAAGAGAGAGCATCACTTGCAGGGAACCTTCTGCTGCAATGGAGTTCCGACTTCCAGGAAAAGAGAGAGAGAAGGAAGATTGGGTAGCAAAAGACTCATTCATTCCATTCTGCAAATTCCCAAATTGGGAAGTACCCAAGCAAAATCTGCCCATTAGAGGAGCCTGAACTGGGCAGGAAGGTTCTAGAATCATTCTGTAATCAGCCATTGACTGGGAGTAGCTTGGAAGAAGCATGACCTAGTGTGAGCTTGTCTTAGGCTGTTCTGGCTGCTACAACAGAACAGCACAGACTAGGTGGCTCATAAACAGAAATGTGTTCATTACAGTTCTGGAGGCTGGGAAGTTCAAGATCAAAGCACCAGCAGTTCTTTGTCTGGTTAGAGTCTGCTTCCCTTAAACAACATCTTCTCACAATAACTCACATGATGGAGGAATGTCTCTGGAGCCTCTTCCCATTCATAAAGGGGGAGCCCTAATGACCTAATTATATCCCAAAGGCTCTACCTCCTAAGCTAATACCATACCTTGGGAGTTATGATTTCAGCATATGAACTTGGGGGGCTCATAAATGATCAGTCCATTGCAGAACTCCTCCAGTGGGTGCAAACGACTGGAAGATGGAGGTGGTCAGTCGTCAGCATTCCACACTGCAGGTTCTCTTGCACGGCAATCTGTTCAGGCACCTCCAAGGCTGTTTCAGGGTAGTAGTGAGAACAGTGCATAAGGCACAACATGGAGAGTTCTTAGGAGAGGTTGGGCATTGTTATTATAACTGTTATTGTTTTTAAATGAAGAAATCTTTAAAATTAATTATGTTTTTCAAAACCAAATGCATAAGTTTAAAATAAAAGAAAGGGACGGCAACTGATAAAAGTGTCTCCAAAATATAAATTTAGCAGAAAATCACTTCTCGTTCATGCCATTTTCCTATCTTACAGTATTGTTGTACAAAGTGGTGTTTTGTCCCGAGACTGTTTTACCTCTGAGTCTGTATTTGTTAGAGTGAAGAGCACAGATTCTGAAACCAGGCTGGTTGATTCAGAAAACTGACTCCACAATTGGCTAGCTGGGGACCTTAGGCAACTTACTTAAACTTTCTGTGCCTCAGTTTGACCACTCTGTAAAAAAGTGATGCGAATAACAACTCTCTGCCAGGGTTGCCCTGAGGAGTAAATGCATTCATATTTGTAAAGGGTTTTAGAACAATGCTTGGTACATAGAAAGCACGATACGTAAGTGCTAGTTTTTGTTATTACCCGAGTGAGAGGAATTTATATGAGTCCACCCAACTTTCCACTGGGACTGGACAGGCTCTCTCTCCCATATTTGTTTTACCTCATTATCTCAATTACTGACTAGGAATGTTTGCTCCTTAAATTTATTTACCAAGGAGGTTTTCCTTAGCCTATGAAATAAATTTTCGAACACCAAATTTATTAAAATTTTATAATTGAAATTTGGTGGTGTTTACTTTGGTGTATCTAGCCTTTAAAACCACATTATTTAAATATTTTAATAGTATGGTGGAGACATTTCTTTTTGTGTATTTTTTATATAATCAGCTTTGGAATTTTTTAATGATAACTATGATTTGGAAGCTCATTTAATACTTGATTGATTTATCCATTAAAGGGATATGTGTGTATATGTGTGTGTATATATATAGAAATATATATATATATAAAGAAAATTCAAGAAATAAAGATAAATATAAAGTATTATTTCTACAATTCAGATTACTAAGTGAGGAAAATTTAGGAAATAAAAGTGAATGCAAAGTACTATTTCTATTTGGATATTTTAAAAAACTGTCTTTATGTGTTATGTTCTAGTGTTTTTTTATATGTGTGTTTGTTTCTATTTGTGTGTGTTTGAGGGATATGTGTGTCATTATAGGTATGTAATTGGAATCATAGTGTATATATAATTTTGTTTTCTGCTTTTTAAAAATTTTACTTAATGCTCTATCCTAAGCATATTCATATCATGAAAACTGCTTCAAAACAGGGTTTTAATTATTGCATATCATTTCATAGCCTGTGTATGGTAATTTAATTTGTTCACCTATTTCTCTAACATTGAATACTTAAGTACCTCTACAGTTACTCACTATGATAAATAATACTGTAATGGGCACGCTTGTGCGTTAATCATTGTCCTGATTTCTCCTTATTTCTCTAGGCCACATAGCTAGAATTTTACATTGAATTACTTCTTATGAATAAAAATATTACATGTTTTAGTTTTTCTTTTTCCTTTTTCAACCATATACATACTGTATTTCAAAATATCACAGTCGTCTTCAAACACAGATCCCTTACAGCAAAAGGATATACAACTCAAAAGACCCTGGCACATTGCTAGAATCCTGTCCCTTCCCTTGGGAATTGGGAGTCGGTCCGTGGAACCTGGAAGGGGGAGTGGGTGGGACAAGAGACGCAAAGGAGGGAGGCAAGACAAGGATCTGATCAAGCCTCGTTTTATTGTCTCACATAAGCTTCTTATATAGAAGTGTAAAAAAAGGGGAAGTAAGGGGAGAAAAAATAAAAAAACAGAAGTTGTTCAGAAGTCTTCTCAGAATCATCACACCCGAGCGCAGCTTAGTTCTTGTGGTCGGCCAACTAGATTTTAATCAGCAGTCATAAATGAGAGCATGCAGTTTTCACAAACTTGCTGGGCCGCAGCCTCAGCTTTTTCCGTGCTCAGCCCGCCACCACTTCCTCATCAGGAAGTTGGCAGTCTGTCCTTTTGGCTCTGCAACTCAGGGGGTCATCATGAGAACACACAGTTCCCCACAGAATCCCACTCAGTCATCAATAGTTAGTCCAGTGCATCATCAGTCATATGAATATGTCTCCCAGGGTGAGGCCACTCAGATGTGCAGGCTGCCATTTGATTGTGTCAGGTTCCAAAAGTAGGAGCAGATTCAGCAAACATGTAGCTTCACCCTCTCAGGCATCTGGTATGATTGAGCTAAGAGACAATGCCCTCTCTTGCTCTGAGCGTCTTTGGAGATGTTAATGCAATTTTCTATTTCCTCAACTCACAAGGCTCATTTTTTTTTACCTTCAGCTACCTTCTCTCCATTAATACCCAATTTAGGGAAGGGACGTTAGGTTTGGCCACTGCACTTGTTTAGATTACATGGAGCAATACTAGTTTCATAAGCGCTCACCCTCCGTACATTCCCATCCAGATAGGATAAGGTTACATAGGTGCAAAACTAGTGGGCTATATTTACCACCAGACAATATAGCTGTATTCACTGTTAACCCCAATTTTGCCAGATGGGGTGAAGACACAACCCACCCCTATCAGGCCTTTAGGGATTCTGACATAATATTTAAAAACATAGTTCCAGTTCCTTGCTTAGGAACCATCCCTGTTTCCAGCACTTGTAGTTGCAAGACCTGGTCCTGGAACCACTGTATAAAGTGTGTGTAAAGGGTTGGGGAGTGGGGAGCTGGATTGAGATGATATGGGGAAGAAAGAATAAAATTATAGTCATTACACCATTGTACTCCTCCCTGGGCAAGCATTGTGTAGTCATAAACCAGCATCCTTCCCCATCCCCTCTTCCCCAGATCCACCAGGAACACAGGAATATCTAGTGGGGACACTCCTTTAGTTCCCCTCATGCTGAGTGTGAGCACACACTGGTGAGGGTCTGTAAACTAGCCCTTCATGCCCATATCTCCTCCCATTTTAGACTGCCAATGTTTTGGTTGACTGTTCCACTTCTTTATCAAGCTTACTCTGAGGAGGCTATCTCTCTGTCCATTGCTGGACATTATGGGCTGAACGGTGTTCCTTGGTCTGAAGAAATGATGAGTAGCCATGCAAATCCATGCAATATCTCTTGTTCTGGTTTTCCTGTAGCACTCTAAGGACTTGCATCTTCTACTGGGTGAGCAAAGTCCAGTCCAGAATCAGTGTCTATTCCTGTCAAGACCCATTTGCAGTCCCTGAGGGCTACCAGCATCAGTCTCACTTGCCAGCTATGCTGAGGGTCTTTCCACCAGGGAATCTGCCCTATAGCCATTGGCAGTCTCTGTCTCACTTTCTGGTGGGCAGAACAGTTCTTATTGGCATGAGAGGGTGCAAGAGGAACATGGCTAGATTCAGCCCATATCTGCACTGCCACAGTACCCACCATGTCCACTCACCTTATAGACCCAGATGGCCACCTTAAGTGAGCCTATGGGGATATCTGCTTGTCTATGCAGGGAGTTCTTCTGATGGCCACTGACACTCCTTACTTCTATGCACCACTCAAATTTTTCTTTATATAGGTGAATTTACTTTTAAAATCATGTCATTTGTTAGAACTATTATACATTTTCTTCTTTAATTATACAGTGAAATCTAAATTAGAACTATTAATTATACAGTGAAATCTAAATTAGAACTAGAAATAAAAATAAAACCAGCAGTAAATATAATTATTAAAATTATTATCAAACTCAATCAACCCATTTACATTTTAAAAATAAAACTATTCTTAGCTACCATCACTTTAAAAGTCTAATTTTCAGTGTAATTTTGTTTTCTCGAACTTATTTTTAATACTGATAGCAATGATAGCAAAAACATATAATAAGGCTTCTTCACTTCTCTTTGGGTGGCTCACATTAAGTAGTAAGATTTATTTTTACCAAGAAGTAATTATTAAGTCTCATTTTCCAAAATAAGAATTATTTTTACAAAGAAGTAATTACTGAGACTAATTTTCCAGATTAAAATATCATAATAATGTGACATACATTATATTTTAAAAGACAAGCCAAATGTATGTTAAGTAGAATGTTTGTCTTTATTTTTTTCTAGTAGGGGTGATTTTTTATTCATCTGCATTTTCTAACATAATAACTCTAGGCCTGATAATATGCATTTCAAGAATGTCAGCCAAAGCTAGTAATGCAAGTGACCATAGAAGATGATTTGGTACAAACAGATAAAGGATATGCTTGTGAGTAACTCATGAGAGAATGAAAGTTTCCCTTTACCAACCTGATCTGGTTGTTTAATATGTGTTATCACAAATCAATTTCGATTGTCAGAACAAAACCCCAGAAACAAGATGTTTGTCGATACAATTGTTTGGTCAGTATAGGTATAACCTGTGATGATTAGAATTATTTATGGATTTATGACAAAAATGAGATCGAACATTAGGCTGCTGGTCAATAATGTCAAAAGCATTTTCACCACGTAGAAGGAATCCATAAGATATGAAAGTAATTAATTCAGATTATTAGGAATGAAGCAAGTAAAATTTCAGATTAAAACTAGAAATATCACCCATAGCTTATTTCTACATTGTATTAGAACCTTGGGAAGTATAGACAAAGGCTGGTGAAAATATAACAGACAGAAAATAGTGCCTAATTCTGCCATTAATTTTGATGAAATTTCAAATTAATTGAACTTTTCCTTTTGGATATCATAGAAAAGGACCATTCAATGAAAGAATAACCCAATTGTCATGACAGCAGTTAGAACGCTGATAACCCATAGATTCCTCTTTTCCTGCCTGATTTCCTAGTATCGTGCATCTTGTTTTCTCATTGAGTTCATAGGTTTAAATTTAGTTTTTCTCTCTTCTTTGACAGCCTGAAACCTTTGGCATACAGTCAGCAAGGGGGTGTGTTCCCTGCAACTGCAACTCTTTTGGGTCTAAATCATTTGACTGTGAAGAGAATGGACAATGTTGGTGCCAACCTGGAGTCACAGGGAAGAAATGTGACCGCTGTGCTCATGGCTATTTCAACTTCCAAGAAGGAGGCTGCACAGGTCTGTAAATAAGACTTAAATGCTGCGTATTCATTCTCTAATTTTGGTGTCTTGGCTTCTGTAACAGTTTGTTCTGTTAAAGGAAATGCACATTTGCAACAAATATGTAGTACAAAATATTTAACCTAATAAGTAATGTATATTTATCTAAATTAATTAACAAATGAAATGCATTGCACTTCAAAACACTGCCCTATAAATAACTGTGCTTTCAAGTACTCAATCAAAGTCTATCAGCAGATCCCAATTCTGTTGTGTCCCTTCTTGTCTGTGACCTCCATTCAGCCAGTCACTCAATGACTGCTGCAACCTGAAAGTCAAATATTCAATTTTTCTGGTGCCAATGTTATCTTAGTTTAAACTCTACACCCAAGCTAATACATTTTGACTTTTCCTTTTCCTACTGCAAAATTGGTACAAGGATCAAGGAAGTTAATATTTTTTTTCTGGCACACAAAAAAATGTTTTCATCTACTTTCAGCTGCCTTGAAAACTGTGATGTTCTGAGAAAGAAACAGGTTGGCTCTCGCTATTTATTTCATGGAAAATTGCTGACAGGGTTTTCTAACCATAATTCCCTCAAAAGGTGTTCTCAAGTGTCCAGCGACAACCTTTACACAAATCATGAACTAAGAAAACACCAGTTAGCAGATGAAAGTTAAGATTGAGCGTTAGCCTTGATTTATATGCCACTGATTTAGAATTGACCCTTATTCTAACAATCACTGGGTTGAATATTACCTTTGCTTACTAAACTCATTGATTTGAACTTGATGATACTCCTCTATGCTCAGCTCAATGGTAAGATTCTAAAACACATGATTGACTTGTACCAAATTTATGTGAGAAGTGGTAGAAATAATATATATAATTATTTCAATAGTTAATATCTTTCAGACATTCTCTAGACCTTTAGATATGTGGTTTTTATCATAAATTAAGCCATTCTGGGTTATTCTGAATGTTATAATTGTAAATCCTTTCAGAATATGTATGTGGTCTCTAAACCAATATCTATATATACTAAAAAATTATAAAGCTGCAGTTTATTTTATTTTTTTCCTACTTCATAATTTAGTTTAATTCACTTAAATGAAGAAGCTGAAAATGCATCTTTTACATACCTTGCTGAAATTTTAATTTTAAATGTGTATACGTAAACTCATTGATTAGGAGAATTAAAAGAACGATTTAGAAATATCAGCATAAAACTTATGCAAAAAAAACGATACATTATTTCAGGCTCAAATTTAGTTTAAGTCCCTGAAATAAACCAACCAAAAGTGCATCTCCTGTCTAACTTGCTAAAATCTGATTTTATTTATTTTCTAAAAATTTTTGTTGTTGTTGCTGTTGAAACATATCTGTGGGGTACAGCATTAAATATCAATACCAGTGTGCAATACGTGATGCTCAAATCAGGATAATAAGTTTATTCAACATTACACAATGTAATCGATTTTCTTGGCCCTTTACCAATTTCTGCCTTACCCCCCTTGCTCTCCCACTTTCCCACCTCTGATAATCTCTGTTCTGTTCTCTCCTTTTGAAAGTTCAGTGCATTATTGTGATTGCCATATCTTTCTTTTAAAGCTGCATTTTAAAATATACTCTATTCTTTAAATCCAATTCTTACTAACATTTTTACTTCATATGAACTGAGATAATACTACATATTCAAATACATGAAGGTACTTCAAAATATTTGTGGAAAAATAGAATTGAAAGATAATACAAATCCTTCCATAAACTTTTTGAAGCACCCACCTATCTATGAACAGAAATTATAAAATGAGACCAAGAGTATTATTTACAACTATGAAATGGTGATAATATTTTAGAAATGCAGACCTAGTAGCATTCTAACTCAGAGAAACAGAACAGAAAAGAAGCACAAAACAGGCAGGATAGCATTAGGGGTGAGAACATGACTTGCAGCAAACAGCCTGGATTTGTCTAGTGGCTCCATCAGTAACTAGTTTTATGACCTTGACTAAGTGAGTTGGCTTCACCTTCCCTCTGCAAAACTCATCTATTAAATTAAGATAATGATAGTATCTACCTCATAGAGTTTTTGTAAGAATTAATTGGGTTAGTGTCTATAACATATTTAAAGAAATGCCCGACACGTAAGTGCTATGTGTTTATTATTATTGTCATTATTTCCCTATTAGTATTATTAATTGTGGTAAACACTGATTTGGCAAGGAAACATTAGCTAATTACTCAGGTCTTCTTCCTATTCAATGTTATGATTCCATTGAAGAACTATTTAGGAAATTTCTATTTGCAAATTTTTAGCGCATAAATTTAAACATAATGTTAACTATTTTTCATAACGAATAGCACATGTAAAACAAATCTTTTGACTTAAAATTAGCAGCAACAATAATAACAAAAATAACAGTAATTCATATTTTTTTATTGTTTGTTCTATGTCAGTTATCATGCTAAACATTTTTCACAGCTGGTAAGGAATGCTGTGAGCAATGGGAATTGTTTTTTTCTTTTTCTTTTTTTTTTTTTTGGCACCTGGCCAGGAAGGGGATTCAAACCATTGACCTTGGTGTTATAAGAGAAAAAATAATTGTGATCCCTTAAAAAGTGAACTTAATCAAATATCCTAAATGTATTCAGTTAAAATGATTTAATCATCATATAACAAATTTAAAGGTTTCTCATAACGTGTTCCATTTGAATTCAAATATTTGGTGTTTGTTCTGTTGCTTTCATTACTTTGATATGCAATGTTACACTAAAATATACTCTTAGTAGCTGGGGCAACTATTGCTATTAAGTGGCATACATTCCTTTTCTTGGACAGCTTTGAAGATCTTCTCAAACCTTATTTTTGCATTCTTTGAGAAAATGCAAGGGAATTTGTACTCTTTATATACTGCATCATAGCAAAGAAAATGAAAAATATATTGAAAATAAATAAGGCAGCTGATACATAAAAATAAAAAATATCTTTATATATAAACAGTGTTCATAAAAATTTGAATATACTGAGGCATGCCATTTATAACTATATATGTCAGGTACTAAATTTAAGAAGCCTCATTAAGCTTATTAGTTCTTATTGCAGATCAAGGTTATCAAAAAGAAGGAAAAGTAAATCTATATAGCACAGAAAACTTCGTAGGGAAACTTTATAGTACCTGGATATAAGGTATTGCAGTTAATATGGAATCTGGTAACACCAGTTCTTTCCTTCTTCAAACTTAATAGAAAGCTAAAAATGCTTTAACTTTTAAAATTATTAAGTGAAATACATCATATACAACAACTCCTTTGTAAAATACACTGTACTATAATATAAAAGATGAATGAAGTAAGTTTTGTTTCCAAAGATTCTTAAATGTTGTGTGAAAAACAAAACACAAATTATAAAAAAAATAAAACGCAAACTATATTTTTATTAAAAAATTTAAAACACGAATTATATTCTTATTAAAATTATTTATTTTATTAAAAATAAAACACAAATTATAAAACAGTATAAAACTCAACACTTTATATCAAATTTTTATCTTTTTTCCCCTTCTTTGTTTCTCCTGTTTCACCTGTGAAGCTTGTGACTGTTACCATCTGGGTAATAATTGTGACCCGAAGACTGGCCGATGCATTTGTCCTCCCAATACCATTGGAGAGAACTGTTCTAGATGTGCACCCAATACCTGGGGCCACAGCATTACCACTGGTTGTAAGGTGAGTGAATCACTTTTCTCATCTGATAATTTTTTGTAAAGATTTTGATTTTGGTAGAGCTCTATAATTGGGCATTTCAAAATCCAATGTTATAGCATAAAATAATGTAAAACTACCACTATAGTGTGATTGCAGATATTGATCAGTATCTTACATTTTACTTGTGGGAAAGATGATGAAGGAAGTACGCATGGGTGGAACTGTTTCCATGATACCTCCAAAAAAAGGAGAAAAAACATCAAAAAATTATATAATAAAACCAGGAAACAGCTATAACATCGCATCTAGAGCAATAAAATATACCTGCAAAGTTCAAGGAAATTAAGAGCTAATTATAGGAATTTTTTAAAAATTTATAGGAATTGCCCCCAGATTCTGACTAGATTTTAGTGGCCAGGAAAGTAGTCGAGAGGATTCTGAAAGGTCATATTAATCAGCCTTTAGCTTAGAAAAATCCTCTTTTATTTTCCATGGGTAAACCATAGAAAGTGGCATACCCAGACTCACGTTTAGAAAACTTTATCCAGCATCAGCGGGGAAGGTGACAACTTAGAAGGCTGTTAAAGAAATATTCATAAGAGATGCCAGAAATCTGGTCCCAGTCAATGATCCAAGAGGATATAGGGGCCAGGCTACATTACAGAACTCTTAAGCTGATATGGTTTGGTGAACTCATAGATTTGAGGGAAAGAGCAGAAAGAGAAAGAGAAGGAAAAAGAAACAAAGAAAAGATATGAAGATTTGGAAGAAAGAGAAAGAAAGAGAAGGCTAGGGAGGACTCCCATGTTTTGCTTTGCAACGGAGTAGATGATGGTACGAGTATGTACCATTTACTATAAGAGGAGGAACACGATCAGGAGAGGTGATGAGTTCAGCCTTTTTATCAGCTTTTTGTGAGGTCTTAATAAAATAAAATAAGATTAACCCACTTAAAGTAATAAGTTTTGACCAATGATTACAGTTGTTTAAGCGAATCTGTTCTTTTAAATTGCTTAATAATATTCCATCTATGATATACTATGACTTGTTTATTTATCAGTTGATGGGCATTTGGATCATTTCCAGTTTGGTGGTATTATGAATAATTTTGTTATGAACATTAGTGTACAAGTCAAAAGCATATTTGTAGAGCTGTGCTGTGATTTCTCTTCACAAAAACCCTCCACATCTTTCCCAACACTTGGAATCCTAATCCTTTCTAATTTCAAGCATTTCCGTTAGGGGTGTATTCATATCTTTTGCATTTCTTTAATACCCAGTGATGTTGGTAATTATTTTATTTATTTATTTGTCATACATATATCTTCTTTTGTGGATTGTTTGCAAATCTTTTGCCCACTTTAATTTTGGGCTGTTTTCTTAGTAATGAGTTATTTATATATTCTAGATATAAGTTCTTTGACATATATATGTCTTATAACTGTATTTCTCCCAAAATATAGCTTGCTTTTCATTTAATTTTATAAATACTCTTATTATCTTTTTCTTTTATGGTTTATTACTTCTATGTTCTAAGAAAAGAAATACGCATTTGCCTTAGTCAGGGTCCAAAGATGTCTCTTTTATATTTTCTTCAAGAAGGTTTACAGTGTTAGCTTTTAAATTTATTTCCATGTTCCATATTGAATATTATTTTTTGTATATGGCGTGAGGTAATGGTCAAAGCTCACTTTTTAATAAAATATGATTTTATAAAATAGGATTATTTTTCTAATGCCATTTGTTAAAAAAGACTATCCTGTTTCTTATTGGATTACTTTGGTCCCTTTGTCAGAATCAATTGATCACATATGTGTTCATGCATTTCTGGACTCACTATTCTGTTTAATTGATCTGTATGTCTGTTCTTAGACTAATGCCACAGTGTGTTGATTACTATAGCTTTCTAGCAAGGCATGAAATCAGGTATCGTAAACTCTCCAAATTTGTTCTTCATTTTCAATACCTTTTCAGTAATTTAGACCCTGTACGTTTTCATATAAATTTTCAATTCAGCTTGTCAATTTCTTTCCCAAAAAGCCTGTTATAATTTGACTGGGAGTTCACTGAATCTGTAGATCAATTTGGGAAGAACTGGCATCTTAAGAATATTGGATCTTCCAATGTATGAATACGGCATAACTTTGCATTTATTTAGATCTTTATAATTTTTCTCTGCAATGTTTTATAGTTTTTGGCATGCAACCTTGGAGCACATATTGTTAAATTTATCTCTCTTTGTGTGTGTGTGTGTGTGTGTGTGTGTGTGTGTGTGTGTTTAATTTAAAGGCAAATGCTACTATTTGTTCCATTTTGGTTTCCAATTTTGCTGCTAGAATAGAAAAATAAAACTATTTTTATACATTGTGTTAGTCCTTTTCTGTTACTTATAACAGAAATACCTGAAATGGGTAATTTGTAAAGAAACAGTATTTGTTGCTTACAGTTTCAGAGGCTGGGAAGTCCAAACCCAGGGGACACATCTAGTGAGGGCCTTGGTGGAGGTAACAGCAATGTAGGGTCTCACATGCTGATGGCAGAACTAGAGGGAGAGAGAGAGTTTCTCACACACTCTCCTTTTAAAACCATGAGAACCATGCACATGACCACCATTAAACCATCAACGGATTAATCCATTCAGTAGGGCATGGTCCTTACAATCTAATCACCTCTTCAAGGCCCCACCTTTCAATTACCATAATAGGATTTCCCACCCTCTTAACACTCTCACAGTGGAGATTAAGTCTCAATGAGTTTTGAAGGGACATCCAATTCACAGCATACATTAAACTTCTATACTGTATCCTTGCTTAATTTATTAGTACTAATTATGTTTTGATAGTCATTGGAATTTTGTATGTAGATACTTATGTCATCTGCAATTAAAGTTTCACTTTTTCATTTCCAATCTGTGTAATTTTTATTTCATTTTCTTTCCTATTGCAGTAAAACATTGACTAAAAGTGGTAGGATCAAACATCATTGCCTTATTTCTCATGTTAAGTAGAAAGCATTCAGTCTTTTACAGTCGTGAATGGTGTTAGCTGTATTTTACTTATAGATGCCCTTTATGGGTTTGAAGATGTCCCTTCATATTCCTAGTTTACTAATGATAACAACTTATTAAGAATTTGTGTTCAATTTTGTTTAATGGCCTTTCTGCATCTATCAACATGATCATATGATATTTCTTTGTAACTGTTAATATGGTGAATCATATTGATTGGTTTTTGGAGGTTAATCCAGGTTTTCAATGCTCAGAGAAACCCTGTTTGGTCATGGGAGACTATCCTTTGAAAATTATGTTGGATTATTTTTGCTAGCATTTCATTAGTGATTTTTGGGTCTACGTTCATAACAAATATTGGTATGGAGTTTTGGGGTTTTTTTTCTTGTAGTTGTGGGGTGTTGGTATTGGGGTACTGCTATCCTCCTGAAATGAGTTGGGAAGTATTCCTCCCTTATAATTTCCAAAAGTTTGTACAATCAATAAAATAGAAAACAGAAATACTTTAGAGGAAACCAAACCCTGACTCTTTGAAAAGATCAATAAAGTTAATGATATCTTAGAAAAATTGATCAGGAAAAAAGAGTGAAGAAACAAATAATCAAAATCATAAATAAAAGATGGAACACCACTATAGACCCTATAGACATTAAAATAATAATATGGTAATGATATAAACAATTCTTATGAATAAAATTTTTTTTTTGTCCTTTTTGAGACCAGCCACACCGCGCTCAGCCAGTGAGCGCTGTGAGTGCACCGGTCATCCCTATATAGGATCCGAACCCGCGGCGGGAGTGCTGTTGTGCTCCCAGCGCCGCACTCTCCCGAGTCCGCCACAGGCTTGGCCCCTTATGAATAAATTTAACAACTTGTATGTAATGAACATTTCTTCTTTTTGCTTATTTTGAATTTTATTTTCTCTCGTATTTCAAGTTTCTTAAGGTGAAAGTTTAGGTCATTGATTTGCGATCTTTCTTCTTTACTAATGTAAGTATTTCATATTATAAGTTTCTTTCCAGGTACTACTTTAATTGCATCCCATACATTTTAGTATGTTGTATTTTAATTTTCATTCAGTTTAAAATATTATTTAATTTATTTTTGGTTTATTGGTTACTTAGAAACGTGATGTTTCATTTTCAAATATTTGGGAGTTTTTATGATATCTTTTGGTTACTGACATCTGGTTTAGTTCTGCATTGGTCTGAGAACATAATTTGTATTATTTTAGGCATTTTTAAATTTACTGGGATTTGTTTTATGGCTCAGAGTAGTGCCCACTTTGATCATTATAATATGTGCTCTTGTAAATAATGTATATACTGGAGCTGTTGACCAAAATCTTTTATAAGATCAAGTATTCTTAATTATTATTATGTCTTTATGTTTTCCCAATTAGAGAGAGTGTTGAACCATAATTTCGATTTGTCTATTTCTTTGTTCAGTTCTCTCAGGTTTGGATTTATGAGGTTTCGTTTTTGGAGTAGTGATATTAGGTACATACACATTAAGCATTGCCATATCTTTTTGAAAAGATATGGCAACTTTCCAACTTTCTTTTGATTGGTGTTTGTGTGGTGTATATTTTTCCACACTATGGTTTATTTCATCCCTCTTTTTAATATCTTAATGTATTTCTTTTAGATAGCTTATATTTAAACCATTGTTGTTCATCCAATCCTAATATCTTGCCTTTTAATTGGAATATTTAAATCATTTTAATTTAATTTAATTATTGGTATGACTGAACTGTCTACAGTTTACTATTTGCTTTTTGCTTGCTGTATCTCCTCTTGCCCTCTTTTTTTCTTCTTTTCCTGCCTTCTTTTGATTAAGTATTTTTTATGATAACATTTTCTCTTGACTTTGGATTATTAGCTGTACCTATTTGTTTTATATTGTTGGTGTTTGTCTAGGGATATACATGTTTAACTTTCCGGAATATACCTTAAAATAATATACCATTTTGCATTTAGCATAAGAACCTTATAACAATAAACTTCCAATTCCCTTTTGTATCCTGTGTGATTTGTTATCATATATTTTACTATAAAAACAAAGAACAGACTGTTCAAAAAGTAGGAATGTTTTCCAGTGCCAAATCCAACACAAAGCTTAAGTAGGATTAGGGCTGAACTGTGCCCATTAAATTTAAGAGCAATAAATAAGGATATTTTTTATGTTGGCAAGAGTTATGTCAATTGATTACATTGGGTTGAAGAGTATTGGAATGTGACATCCAAGAATGGCCTGTTTGACCCCATGGTAATAACCCATGGAGATGTGAAATATTTTTTCCACTGAGCACACATAAAATAGTAGACTCTAACCATCTTTACATGTGTGATAAAACATCTGAACACTGATCTAGAATACACTGACCTAGAGGAGAACAAGAGTATTGGTGATTGTTCGAGGAAGTTCAGATCTGACTTCAATTAGACATGTGACTAGAGAAAATAAAAACTAGACAGGACACTCATTTTTTATTGCCAATGGTATTATTAAGTTTGAAGTTCCACAGAGCTACATTTTGGAAACACAACAAAAATTTTTCAAGAATTTCAATATTTTTTGATGAGTAGGAACAATCTATAAGTTTCTATTACTAACTTTTTGCATTTTCAACTTTGAATCCAAGTATCCACGCTGTCACCTGGACTCATAGATAAGCCATAACAAAACTTACGAGGATTCAGTTATCTGCACAATCCTATGATGTGGCCAAATTCTAATGAAACTCTTGAAATTGAAGCTGATACCTCATGTTCAGGATATAAATTAGAATAGAATACAGTCTAAGTTTCCACAAAAACATGGTTATACGTTAGGTATTATCATTTTTACTGATCATTGGATAAATATTATGTTGATTGAAGTTGTTTAAAATTTTTTTGATTACTTTGAACAAATGTTAAAAATCTAAATTTCTGAATAGCTAGACAATTCACCATTATGAGGAATTACAAAAAACATCATAGAGCCCTCAAATAATTTATTTACGAGCATGTGTTCTACTATTTCAAAAACTTGGGTGACAATAATTTAAATAAACAGTGATTTGAGATTTATAGCTTTTCTTTCTTTTTGTCACGGATAATTTCTCTATGCTGAAGTGTGAGCACACACATCATTTGAGCTGTTATCGAGGTGGAATACAAAGCCTGCCATCTTTCACTAACAGGGGAATAGTGAATAAATCCTCTATTGCTAAACAACATTAAATCTAATTATGATTTAAGTTTGATGTTAGCTGTAGTACTATCTAAACATATGGTTAGTGGTCTCGTTTATTCTCCACTATAACTTCCTGAATAAACTCTCAAATCTGGAAAGGTCTCAGTGTCTATTTGTACTGTCAACTGTGCCTTAAGAATCAGTGCTTTGGTTTTTTACAATACATTGTGCAGCAGACATGTCATATTTCAGTTATTTAAAACTAAAGATGTCTCACGGGGCTACTTTATTTACTATATGATTATAGTTTTCATAACACATAATAATTTTCTATTTCTGATTATGGCCCATTTTGTTGGAGTGAGTGAATATATACCCAAACTAATTGGCAAAGAAAATTATTTAAGTGAATAAGTAAATCATCCTAATTTTGAAATTTTATTCTATGTCTGATGTTATATAAGGATGAGTTACTTGGGGGTGTTGGCAGTGGGTTATTTTATGCCTTGGAAGCTATGTCAATGTTTGTAATCACATTTTGGATCTTTGGGTTTAAAATAACTTCTAGTAGCGTCCACTACTGGAGAGTTTTTACTAGATAGCAATGAAGGATGGAAAATACTTAACTATAAAGACACCAAAAGTAAGGCCTGATGATTATTTTAATATCTGTATATGGGAAAATTTTTCAGCAAACACTTGGGCAGGAATGAGGACAAACTGGTGATTGTACATCACATCCTAGAAGGAACAGTCCCATAAGTCAATGACTGTTGGCAGGAACAGAGTGGAAATATCACTGTAGTGATAGATATAAGAATTAAGCTGAGCAATGAAAGTGTTAGTTACACAAAGTGAAATCCAGCCAGACTTGGATCTGGGAATTTGGCAAGGTGCTGTGCATATGAGTCTGTCATCGAGCTGTAGATCTGAGACGGGTAATAGAACAGCATCAAAAAGAGTCAGATCACAAAGTGTAAACATCTCTGGTGGCAAACTCAGTTACAGAGAGAGGTGATACCCACTTGGGTACCAAGACCGGCCCCATTTGGAAGACAGAACCCACCCAGATTATTTAAACAGGGAAGGTAGAATGTAAAGAATTGTCAACTGATGAAAAGTGGTTAGTTACTGAAAAAAAAAAAAAAGGTAAAAGAGAGCTATAAGTGGGCCTGAAGTAGCAGGTACTAAAGAGCAGTTACTACCTAGAGGCTGAGGGAGGGGGCACAGTGAAGTAACAAAGGGTTGGGAGAGGACACACTCCCTGTCCCCACCCTCAGCAAGGCTGAGATTCAGATGTCTTTCAAGAGGGTGTTGCCACTACAGCCTTCAGGTGGTAAAACCAAAGCAAGTGTGCCAGAGTTTGTGGGCAAGTGCTGGGCTACAGAAGCTGGCACCATTATTGGGTGATATGGGTGTGCTGGAGCTACTAGAAGCAGCCTTCATGGTCAGAGCGTGTGTGCGGACCAAAGCTATTCAGAAAGGTGCCTATGGGGAGAGAGTGGCCTGAGGGCACAGCTGGGATTCTTTCTGGGCCACTGATGATGATGATAATACTAATGAAGAACCAGAACCCAGAACAGAAGTGTCTTCTTGCCACCAAGGCCCTTTTTGGGTCCCCCTAGGGCCCTCTGTGGACTAAGCCTAACATTCTATCACCTGGACATGGAGAAATATCTACAGGGTCTAACTATAGTATCGCAAAGCAGTGTGAATTTGGAGCTCAGAAACAGTAGATTGATAATTGGCACAACTGGTTTCTGAAACTGACTTATTCCAAGATTCTAAATGACACTTTAGAAATCCCCTTGGCATTTTCATTAAATTGCGAGAAGATACGAACTCTGTTATTTAAGAGCAGAAACCCTTAAAAGGAGAATATAAGACAAAAAGACAAGCAGGTGAGCAAAAATTGAAGGTGGGCAAGATGAAATAAGAAATTATTCAAAAGAAGCTAAAATTACAATAGTGTAATTTAAGTAAGCATTGGCCATATATACATGTTATAGAATTTATCACTGTGTAGAATAGGAACTGTAAAATGGAGAAGAAATTTGAGAGGTAAATACAGCAAGGAAGGGAAAGCAAAAAAAAAAAAAAAAAAGGATTGCAGAAGACATTAGGATATTAAAGATTTGGCAGACAGACAAGAGTGAAATACTTTAAGAATTATAAGAAATCCTGAAAAAGAAAATTGATAAATTAGAACAGATGTAAAAGTCAAAGACAAATCTAAAGAAACAGTATTGAATCAAAAATCAATCCTGTTTCAAAGCTGAAAGAACTTGCCATGTTCTAGTAAATTAATTTTTAAAAAGACTCAAACTTTTTAAAGTCCTAGCAAAAATTTGAATTACATAAATAAGAGAAAATCGTGTGTACATCTAGGTTAAAGAAAAAAGGTTACCAGCAAAGCACCTCAAAGCAGGCTTGTCTGCAAAACTAAATGCCAAAAACAATAGACTAGGGGTCTTCAAAAAGTTCATGGAAAGATACATATTTATCTTGTAATTCACTTTTTCCACAAACTTTTTAAGTACCCTTGCATCAGGTGTCACTTCCCCTCCAAGCTCTTCCTGGTTTCTCCATGTCTGGTTTGGTGCTCCTGAAATGTCGTCATAGCATTTTGCACTTCTCCTATTATATAATGTTTATTCTGTCATGTTATATTTACCTACTTACTTGTCTTCCTCCACTAGATTGTAACGTATTGTTACTATAGAACTTAAATGCTACAAAAATAAGATAAGGTAAAATGACTTTGTCTAAAGTTTAATCTTTGAACAAATTTAAGAGGTAAGTGCTGTACCCAATCCCTCCCTGCCATTAAAAAAAAAAAAAAAAGAAAGAAAGAAAACACATTTTCTTTCTTATTCATATACAACTATGGTTTCTGGACAATCACATATATTCGTAAATGCAGGAAGCAATTATAATGTTTATGTTCACTGGTATATCCCAAGAGACTAAACTGGAATAAAACAAAGCATAGAATAGATACATGATCAATATGTGTTTAATGGATGCATAGAAGTATTAGAATCAAAATTTTAAGATATTTCCCACGAAGTTGTGTTAATGGTTACTGTTTTTATCTCCTCCGTAGGCTTGTAACTGCAGCACAGTGGGATCCTTGGGTTTCCAATGCAATGTAAATACGGGCCAATGCAAGTGTCATCCAAAATTCTCTGGTGCAACATGTACAGAGTGCAATCGAGGTCACTGGAACTACCCTCATTGCAATGTCTGTGACTGCTTCCTGCCAGGGACAGATGCCACTACCTGTGATTCACAGACTAAAAAATGCTCTTGTAGCGATCAAACTGGACAGTGCACTTGTAAGGTATGTGCTGCCGAAATGCAGCAAGGAGAACCTCACTCAATTCTATTTCCATTGCTCAGTGTTAGCTTCATTCAGTGTTGTTCGTTTCAGTGTCCTGCTTCATTAGGCTAAACAGATGGACAAAAACTCATTGCCAGACACAGAGAGTATTAGTGCACTTTCTGTTGCTTATAACCAAATACCTGAAACTGGGTAATTTATAAAGAAACAAAGTTTATTTCTTATAGTTTTGGAGCCTGGAAAAGTCCAAGGTTGAGGGGGCATATCTAGTGAAGATCTTTTCCCTCATGGGGACTCTCTTCAGAGTCTCAAGGTGGCACAAGGCATCACATAGTGAGAAGGCAAGAGCATGTTAGCTCAGGTCTCTTTTTTTCTTATAAAGCCACCAGTTCCACTCCCATGATAATCCATTAATCCATAAATGTATTAACCCATTATCCATAAATGAATTAAGCACAGCCCTCATGGTCCAATCAATTCTTAAAGGCCCCACCTTTCAAATACAATATTGGGAATTAAGCTTCAACATGAGCTTGGGGGGACATTCAAACTATAGCACAGAGTTTTCATTAGTATATGTCCATTGACATAGAGATAAGCACTGCTTTCCAACAACTTATTTTCAATTCAAATCCAACTTTTTTTCTATTTAGTAGAGATGATATATTTTCAGTGGTAAAGTGAAACTATTTTTCTTTATATCTTTGCTTTGCTTCCACAAGAATAATCTGGGAGGGGAGGCAGGGAAGACAATTCTTTTAAGCTTCATCAGAGAAAATCACAGCTAAATAATAGGCTTATAAAAAACCATTTCTCCCATAGTTAATCTGCAATCACTGTACACTGAAAAATATATTTACTGCTATGGAAGTTCAGTAAAATTTCATCACGTATAAACCCTGACATTACAAACAGTGACTATGTGCAGATTTCTGCCCTCATTAATATTGTTAAATGATGTAGAAAAAGAGCCAATTAAAAAGGATAAGAAGGATTTTCCCCCTTAGGTATTTGTGAAAAATCAATTCCGGGATAAATGGACTTAAAACTGTGTCAGAGGTACCTTTTCAAGATAAAGTCTATGCGAAGAGGGGTGGAGGAAACGGGAGGATGAAATCTGGAAAGTGGTTGTTAATATAGTGTAGACAATTTAGGAAAATGGCAGCTTCTGGTCATCAAGGGTCCAGGTCAAAACAGAGTGCAGTGCTGCATTATTACATATTATGATTATTATTATATATTATATTTAATGAATTTTATATATATAGGTACATTATATTATGATAGTCATATAAACGTACATTTTAACAACCTGCCTGGTTTTTTTCCAACTTTGAACAGCACCACTGTTTAGGATCCAGTATGTTTATTTTGCTTTTGAAATTCTCATGAATCTTTCACATGGCTCACAACAGAATCGTAGGAAATGTGCCACTTAGATTTAAAAAACAATACACCTTACCCTTAGTAATATATGTATTTATAAATAAAGCATTTTTTAAAAACCTATGAAATCCTCACAATGAGGGTCATTACATATGTCATTTGAGATGTGAGTCTAATACTCAGTGTGCTCTTATTTTGGCCTATTTAATTTTTTTTTTCCAAGTGTGCTCTTATTATTTGCTCTCAAGTTGACTGCCCCCAGAACGTTGCCGTTTTGGACTCTGAGGGGCTGTCCTCTTTCTTCAGGTGCATGTGGAAGGCGTCCGCTGTGACAGGTGCCGGCCTGGCCAATTCGGACTTGATGCCAACAACCCCCTGGGCTGCAGCCCTTGCTACTGCTTCGGCGCGGCCACTCGGTGCTCGGAAGCGAAAGGCCTGATTCGTAGGCGGGTGAGTAAGGAGACGCCGAGCCACGCCAGGGAGCGACCTTAGCTACTGCCGGCACGGAGGGCAGCGGGAAGTGGCAAAATACCGAAGTCATCTTTTCCCCCGTGCGCATTTAGAAATGGTAAAGGGGCCACGTGCAGGACGGTTGGAGGAAATGCCTTTTTTCTTCCTCCTTGAAAATAGATCACTTATTGTTGATAGGGAAATGGATGCCAAGGGGAAAAGGGGAACGTTGTCAGGGAAGCATTACCGTTTGCATGGGAAGGGGCTGCGCTCTGACCCGGGAGGGCACCGGGGCACGACTGGGCATGCGCGCTGTCAACGCCCCAGGAACACTAATTCATTCCAATCAGCCTTGGGACATCCCTGATTGTTAGGGTGGGAGTACGTTCATTTTTACCTTAATTTTCCTTTAACTCCTGCCACTTTTAACTATTACTTTTATTAGAGTAAAAGACTTCAGTTTTCAAAGATATTGTGGTTTTCACTATGCAAGTTAATCAAAAAGATTTATCTCCTGCTGTTCATGCCTGCTGTCGACGAGTTCTCTTTCTTGAGAGAACTCATCAGAATGGGGATAGGGACTGCAAATAGATGTGCAGTTCATAACTGAGTTTTAAAGGGATGCCCAAAAGGCTTACATGCAGCCTCTTGTTGTCTTGGGTGTGGTGCAGGTGACTCTGAAGGCTGAGCAGACCGTTCTGCCTCTGGTGGACGAGGCGCTGCAGCACACCACGACCAAAGGCATCCTCTTCCAGCACCCAGAGATTGTCGCACACATGGATCGGGTGAGGCAAGATCTCCATTTGGAACCTTTTTATTGGAAACTCCCAGAACAATTTGAAGGAAAGAAGGTAAGAACAAGAACTTGCAAGTCACACGAGAACAAGGTGAAATGTGTCTTTGCAATCAAGCCATTTGGAGGTTTACCTAACTCATCACCTTCATTTTATTTTGTCAGCTGATGGCCTATGGAGGCAAGCTAAAGTACGCAATCTATTTTGAGGCTCGAGAAGAGACAGGTTTCTCGACCTATAATCCTCAGGTTATCATTCGAGGTGGGACTCCTACTCATGCTAGAATTATCATCAGGCATATGGCTGCTCCTCTAATTGGGCAATTGACAAGACATGAAATAGAAATGACAGAGGTAAGGTTCTTAGTTGTTTGGTGCATAGATGCCAGTGGTTTTGCATTCAGTTTTGTCAGAGTAGTTTCTTTTCTTGTTAACAGAAAGAATGGAAATATTATGGTGATGATCCTCGTACCAGTAGGACGGTGACCCGTGAAGATTTCTTGGATGTACTCTATGATGTTCATTATATTCTGATCAAGGCTACTTATGGAAATATCATGCGACAAAGCAGGTAAACTACGGTAGAAAATATCCAAGTTACGTTCTTATTCTAGATTCTATAGGGAAGTTCAGTAAGACATCAGATTTAGAAGTGGTTGGTTCTGGAGTGTGATGATAGAAGATAAGCCAAGGGTGGCTTCCAGGTCACTTGAAGGAAGTTACTGCCATTCACCGAAAAAGAAAAATAGCATGAAAAGCAAGCTTAAGGGGAAAAAATATTGAATTCACCTTAGATAAGGTGAGTTTAAGATGCCAGACAAAAATTCAGTGGAACATATATTGCAGGTCAGATATAATTAACTGTTGTGCTATAAATGGGTTACAAGATTGCTGAGAAAGTAACCTCTTTTAACCATCAGGGAAACCAGGGAGGACCAAGTTGGTGCAATGCCCTCCAACCATGAGCACTCTCAAGTGTTCACCCCAGTGTGCCATACAATATTGTCGTTTTCCCTATACATCATCATGTGAAAAGATTGGGAATCACAATGAAAAGAAAAAAAACACAGAAAAATAGCAGGAATGAATGTGGTATCAACCCAAACAGTGGGAATACTTCAAGGAAGTATTCAGTGTTTTAATATGACCCAAAGAGACCAGTTAAGATGAGGCTAATTGGGACTGACACTTAGGACCACACTGGTGACATTCATAATACCAGTTTCAGTAGAGTCCTGGGACAGAAATAATCTTAACCTTTTAAGAAACAAATGGAACACAATGAACCTAATATTGTGAATGTAGATTATTGTTTTCCATGAACATAATTATAAAAGGAAGGAATGACATAGTTTAAAAAACCAAGGGATGAGTGTTTAATTTGGGAGGGAAGTGAGCATATTTACAGACCACAGGAAAGGGATTAGTAGCAAGGAAAATATTAAAAATATAGAATAAAGAGAGAATAATTCATGGAAGAGCCAGGAGACCACAACATCATGAGCACACATGCTATGTTCCTTGAAGAGAAGGGACAACTTATACAATGAGATAAAATGAGGAATCACACAGGTATAGATAAGTCCCATACCATGGAAGCAGAAAGTTGATTGAGTTCATGCATATAGTCTCAATTTCTCTTTCATGTGTTTCTCTGTTATGTTCTGTAAGAATACAGAATCAACATATGTTTGTAAATAGTCTTATATGATAAGTTATAAGACCAGGCTAGGAAAACAAAACAAAACAAAATGATGAAGCCTCTCACTGTCAAACAAATGAATATAAAAATACTATATTCAAATATGTGTACTGTACTAAGCACATAATTTAGAAAAGTTCTTTCATTTTATGTGGAAGATCCATATTGCTTTTTTGATTGATGTAGAGAGTTTTGTTAAAAAATTTATTCAAGGACCAAAATTCACTTTCAAATCTGTATTCCTTTTGTTTCCTTGTCATATTTCTTACTGTAACAGAAGATTATTTTTATATGAAATAATAAAGAAGCACGTGCTAAAAAATGTTGTCAGCTAAATTGTTAATTATTTTAGAATATCAAATGTAAATCAAGTGGCAGAAGCCAAAGTAGGTTTGCATGTCATAGAAGACGGCAGGTATCTTTGTGAGTATGCAAATATATTATTTTGCAAACTGTTCCATGCTGCAGTAAAAGAGTTTGGTAGTACACAGAACATTTTGTTAGTAGAACTGATAGGAAAGATGTTGTCATGCATTTTTCATTATACTTTCTGTTTCTTTGCCTCTCTCACAGATCTCACCTTCCCACGCTGTGACACTTTGTCTTTTTTTCCAGTGTCTCTTTCCCTGTCACACTATTTCACATGCCTCACTAAATGAGATTCTTTGGTTTAAGTGACCATTTTTCAAAACTTTAGAATACATAAATATTTCACATTTTCTAAGCTCAATAAAAACTAGAATCATAATCTAGTAATGATAAGAACAATTAAGGCAGGTCATCAGCATTGATTTTGTAAGATAGTAGAATTGTGACAAAAGTTAAAAAATATTTAAATGTTTCCCCAAAAGTAATTAGGACATAACCTGGCATCTTTATTTATTTAGTTACAAATTTTAAATAGTCTCAGAAAAAGAGGGTTTAAGAGTTATACATGTGGTTTGAGATTCAGACTTTGCACATTTTGTCATTTTCTTCTTTGCTTTTGTCTTCTCTCACCTTTACCTGAAGGAAATAACTTTTGAATTGCAGTATTTACTTAAATAGAAGCCTGAGTTTGGCCAAATCCCTGATGCAGGCAAAACCATTGCTTTCTAATTTCTGGAGAAAAATGTATTGCAGAAATATCTGTTGTTGCCACTATTCGAGCTTCACTTGATTTTTAAACACTTGCTGGTCTGTTATGTGCATCCATGTGCAAAAGAAGGAAAGATGATGCTGGTAGTTCCCCAGGCTATAAAATGCCATGGAGATGCCAGTGGCAACTGACTTGTCAACAAACACCAAGTTACCTTCTTACTCCCACAGAGAGTCCGGGAGAACATAAGGGTGGCATCTCTTCCAGGGACAGCTCGCCACCACTGTGTGTACTAGAAGGAGCAGGAGTGACATCTGAATGTTAACTGCACGTGGGTTTCATAAAGACTGGCTGATCTTCAGAGTGCAGATTATAGTGCTAGCGAAGCCAGAACGTGCATTCGTAATTCAATTTCAATAAAACCTACCTGCGCTGGTTATAAAGTTTATGATTCAGACTCCTTAAGCAATTGGAGGTGACTTTTATTGAAGCAAAACTATTCATTGTCTCATTTAAAAGTTTATTTGCAGAACATTTTTGTGTTACCAGTTAGTCAGTCATGAAATAGTCTGAGTTTATGGACTGTGTATATTTTTTAAATGTATATTTTCAAATTAATAAAAAGGGCATCAATATTTTCACTGTGAATAATTTTTTTTTAATTATAAGGAAAATTCCACCAACAGGAGGGGTGAGTTAAGTTACTTGAAGGATTTATTTAGTAAAGTTGAGAAAATATTTATTTGAAGGATTTTTTATCCTCAGAAAGAAATCAATATTATTAGATTATGCTTGATCATTGTTTTCTAGGTCTTTTTCTAAAGTTCTTGAAAAGACATTTAGAGGCTTGAGAGGAAGAAATTGGGAGTGGTAGAAAGTTAAAAGCAATTTCACTAGTGACTGCAGGAGATATTGTAGCAGGGAATGACCTTGGGTTGTCTGTTTGAAAAAAATATAAATGTCTAGTTAATTGGTCATGTCTATCTGAAGCCACTCACATTTTTAAAAACAGAGAAAAAAATCTTTATAATAACTTCTCAACAGGATATAAGACAACCAATTTACTAAACTCCTTATGATTTATGTGGATATTTTGCTCATGCATAATAACCTTTGAAGAAGCAAAAATGCAGATAGAAGATGTAGCACATGAGCCCCTGGAATTTAGGGGGTAATAAATAAATATTCCAAACAATATGTTAATTAGCTTGACGTAATCTTTCCACAACATAAACATATATCAAAATATCATATTGTTGTGTTCATAGATATATACAATTATTATTTGTCATTTTTATTAGCCCGTTTCTGTTACTTATAACAAAATACCTGGAACTGGGTACTTTGTAAGAAAACGAAATTTATCACATACAGTTTTGGAGGCTGGGAATTCCAAAGTCCAGGGAACACATTTGGTGAAGGTCTTGGTGGTGGCAACAGTGACCCAGGGTTCTCACGTGGCAGAAAATGGCAGAGCAGAGTTCCTCATACACTCTCCTTTTGAAGCCCTCAGAACCACGTCCCTGACCACCATCATTAATCCATTCACTGTGGCATGGTCCTACAATCTAATCACCTCTTCAAGGACCCACCTTTCAATTACCATAATAGGATTTCCCACCCTCAACAGTTACAGTGGGGATTAAGTTTCTAATATATGAATTCTAGGGAACACAGTACAATCAATCCACAGCATCGTTTTAAAATGACCAAACAATAAAATATGCTTGAGGTTGACAAAGACCTGAAAATATTCTTCTTGTGGGATTGAGTGTTTGCTGAGTGATCTTAACTGACTGATATGATAATCTAAGTATGTACTGGCTGGTTCTAGGATCTCTGAAATCTCAATGGAGGTAGCTGAAAAAGGACGTGTAACAGCGGTGACTCCTGCAGCTCACTTTATAGAAAAATGTGATTGTCCCCCAGGCTATTCTGGCTTGTCCTGTGAGGTAAGTTAACTCCTACTAGCCTGTTTAACCTCCACTCACTACAGGAGCCAAATGCAAATGCTCCCAGAACCACCTTTGCTGCAGTCAGTTTTACTTTCATAGGTATTCTTAACCTATTTTATTTGATCTTTCACTCACAGTGTAAGACACAGTAGCAAGAGAATGATATTATTGTGACCTAATAATACAAATCACAACTGAAGGGAAATATTTGATAAAATGTTAAGAGATTTGTGGAAATATGGAACAATCAAAAAATAAGAATGTTTTTATAAGACCCATTTATTAGAATGATCTATTTTCTTGGCACCACTTCCAAACTGTTAGAGACATTTAAACTGCAGTGAATTATGAGATAGGATTGTATCAGGTTTTGAAAGTGTTTTTATATAGAACGTGACAAAACTTATGCTCTCAATAGCAGGTTGTTCCCTTCAACATAGGTTTCTCAGAAGTACGTATATTTGTTCCAACAATGCTATTATCATTTAGTCATAACATTTTTAAAACTGCTTTTTTTGCTTTCTGGGATATTTTGACTATCCTCAGAATTGGAAAATTTTCTAGATCTTCATCTTCTGCAAGTCTATTATTTCTACAAATATTAAATATTAATAGGAACAGTATGATGTACGGAAAGTAGAACGGATAAGAAACTGGCATGGGTTTGAGTCGAATTTCACCATATACTAGGGCTGAGACCCACACAGGTTACTAAACCTCTTTGAGCTTTAGACGGTAAACCCCCAAGTCCCTAAGTAACTGCCACCTTACTGGCCCCTGTTCTGCAGACTTCACAGTCTAAAGCCTGGAAGGGGCCTCCGGGACCTGCTGTATCTCCACAGCCCGGATTCCTTCTCATCAGTCAGACTGGTTGGTGCCCACAGCATATCAGTTAGATATTATTAATATCTTCCACTCCTACGGCCTAAGAATCTTATGAAGACTAAATGATCTATGAACGTTAAGCACTCACCACAGTGCCTGGCGTGTAGTCAATGTTAGTTGCCATGATTAATATTATTATTAACGCAATAACATTTATATACCTATGCATTGATTAATTTATAAAATCACTTTACACATCTTATTTTGTAAATAGGATTTGGGAAGTTTTATTAAGTATGGCACGTGATAACATTAAGTCAACAGTGAAGTACAACTTAAAAATATTGAATACAAATTTCTTGAGAGGTGGCAAGGCATAAGGAAAAGCAAAAGGAATTAGGTTTCAGAGAATCCTACATAGCTCTGCGACTTGGACAGCGTACTTGATCTGTTTGTTGCTGAACCTTAGGTTTTTTACCTATGGAATCATCATGAGGATTGATTTAAATGGAAACATATGTGAGAAAGCACCATTGTAATCTGAAGTGCCATTCAGCTTAGATAGCATCACATGGATTCCACTTTGTTCAGAGAACAATTTTATAGAATAGCTGCAAATATTTTGTGAAGCATACTTGGAATAATTTTATAGCCCTTTTCTAACTGCTCTGAAGGACAATATTCATTTGAATGTGTCTATTTTGATTCAGTAAATAATCAAACAGTCCACCTCATTTTTAAATCATAACTCCTACATACATCTATTTATATATTTATACACATACACAGTAAGCATGTACATTGCACTTTTATGCACAGCCCACCCTAAATACGTATGCACACACAGTGTATGGGTGAAAATTATATGGTGTGGTACATATAAAATATGCTACATTTCCAGTAAGCATGAAAGATTAAAAGATAGAGGACAGAAAGAACTTGAGGTTTTTCTAGACAAAGGTGAAATTTTATTTATACAGGAGTGTTTGGCTGTACTTCTTTTTCCTTTTTTTTTTTTTTTTTTTTTTTTTTTCATGTCCGGCAACGGATTGCAACCCTCAGTGTCGCGCCCGCACCGGACCGGGACCGGCAACGGGATCGCAACCCTCGGTGCTGCACCCGCACCTCGCTCAGCCAGTGAGCGGGAACTGGTCTGTATGTGGGATCCGAACCCTCAGCGGGAGCGCCGCCACACTCCCAAGCGATGCACTGTAGCAGTGCGCCACCAGGCCGGCCCGTTTGGCTGTACTTCTGATGAGCTGTGTGACCTTGGTCAATTCCCTTAATTGCTATAGGCCTTAGTTATTATATAGTTATCCAACCTATAAAGTGACAGGTTGAGTTTCAAAGTTCTAAAATTCTCTGATTCTATAATATTATTTTTCTGTAGAAGATATTCAGTAAGTAGTCTAGGTTGACCTTTAGAGATCTTGAAGAGAAAGTTATTACAGCTATATTTTTTCTGCATTTATTTAAAATAATACTATTCACTTATGAACAAAAACGTAGTAGAGTAGCAAATTATTTTAATGTAGTCCACCTTCCATTCCAGATTTTAAATGTTAAAAAACTCTTCATATTGTGATTGATAGGCTTTTGAAATAGTTTATTCTAAAATATGCTTTCCATTAATTTTAATCATTTTCTATATTTTATGAAAATATAAACTAGTATAAATAAAGACAATGATAAATGAAGAAAATCAAAAAAACTAAGAATATATATGAACTCTGCATTGGTGGCTTCACCTCAGTCCTGTGAATTTCACTTAAGCTCCTATTTACAGACAATAATTACAGTAATATCTTAGTGAAGAGATTACAGAGATAAAGGCCTGTCTCTCATAATAAGGTACCTGAGGTGTTCTCTGCAAGCTATTGCCTCTAATCCATTATACTTCTTATTTATGATTCATCTTGATTCTAAATTGCAATTACCCAGGCATAAAATCTAATCATCAAAGCAAGAGTTAAGGACAGGTCTGAAATAATACATCCCATTCCAGTAACATATGCTTTGGGTCATGAATACACAAAGCAATTCTTTTACAGTATTTTCACCAAATGTATGGTATTTCAGAGACATCTGCAACTACGGGCTATCATTTCATGTTTTTATCCAAAAGGTGGTTGTTAGTAAACAAAATTAAGTATTAGTTACATCTAAAAATATAGCCAGTTGTAAAGACATTTAGCCTTTGCCTATTGACTATAGCGTTATGACACTGCAGCCCTGTTTATTTAAAATGTTAGCTCTAGAAATGTCTAATTATTACAATTTATGATTTGGAGACCAGAATACCTTTATAAGTCAAATAAAGGACATTACTTGCTCACCACATTTGCAGGTGTTGAAGCCATTGAGGTTATCACAGTTTACTTAACCTGTTCTTCAGGTTAGGTTAGGTTTAGGTTATTGCCTAAACTGACCTAAACTCAGTTTAGGTTGTAGGCAGATTCCATTTTTATTTATGACTTTCTTTCTTAAAAATGGAAAATATTTCGCATTGAATATGTGTTTCTCTCCATCAATGCAATGAATATCAGAAATTTGCTGATAATCTTTAGGTCATGTTTTGATAGTTCTAGCCTCTTTCTCCTCGGCCCATATTTTAATATGGCTTCACAGTTGAATGGCTGTGTCTATTGGGTCACCTCTCAGAAGCTGTCACCTGTGGCTATTAAAGCTATTATTTTATAATTCCCAAACAATTTACTTCTATTATCAATTCATAAAACCCAAACGGCAAAATGTAGAAATAGATCTGTCTCCTTACACATGCACAGCTCTCAGGGTATCCTTTATCACTTCTGTTGCACATGGCAGGTCCAAAGACTCTGTTTCCATGTACATACAATTATTGAAGAACTTGGTATGGGTAAGTGACATACACGGCAATTTTGTTTCCCAGTGCAACTTAGAACAATCATGGTTGCCTAATTTTTAGTTTACCTTCAGCAGCTACATCTAAAAGACTGTTTGGGATAGAGACTCTATGTTGATTTATTGTATGTCAAGCATTATCTCATAAATCTTCACAACAACCCTATAAAAAAGCAAAATGTACCGTTTATTGAGTGCTTACCATATCCTGTACTATCCCAAGCACATTCCCTAATACACTTACTCTAACATTACTGAGTATGATTTGTGATCCCCATTTTATGGATGAGAAAGTTGAGGACCAAGCAGGTTAAGAAACCTGCCATGATCACACAGCTAGGCAGCAGCAAAACTTCAATTTGAATTCAAGTCTGTTTCCAAAATCTAGATGAAACTTACTCAGCTGGTATGTTATACAACATCCTAATGTTCCAGATGAGGAAACTGAGCCCCATAGTATTCAAAACCTGCACAAAGCCATATGTAGTAAGTGGTGGAATAGGAATTAAACTTAAGTTTGCCTGATTGCAAAACCCACACAAAATACATGTTTTTGTTTTTGTTGGCTCCAGCACAAATATCTATTTTTATTGTTAAATTCTGAGGAAAGGAGGGAATGCACATTGTGCAACTCTGAGCCTGGGGCATGTTGACTCTCTGTTCTCTTTGTTTCATTCCCTTCACTCTACCCTCCCATATTTTTGTGTGAATTTGATCCTAATGTTTCGATGAGACACCATATTATGAAAATAAATTTAAGGTGGAAGGAAAACAGAAGAAAATTGAGGTATGCATAGTTGCAGCATGTGGGAACAGAACTTTGGAAAAGTTTAAGTTTGAGAAAAAGGGATAAGCTCAGAAAAGTATTTGTTTACTTGCTTATCTTTAATTCTCCACTATGTCACAGAAAGGATTAATATCAAGACAATATCAAGACAAGACTCAAAAAAGTAGCTCTTTTGATCCCAACTCAAACATAATCATTCTCAAGAATTTTGCCCCAGTCCAATGAGAAAAAAACAAAACAAAACATTCAGTATTGAAAAACACCCTTAAATTTTTTAAAAAATATGTAAAGAGTAAATACAAAGGATCCAGGAAAAAAGTTAAAAAGGAATAAATATATTCCATTCTTAAAAAAAAAAAAAAAGTTTTAAGTTTCTAATTCTCACCTTGTGGAATACTCACTTTTTCTTTGCTAACTTAGAAATTTAGTCCATCAGGACACAAGATTAGTTTTAAATGTTAGAACTGAATGGGCCACAATAATCAACCACATTGTATATCAACAAAATAAAATTTTAAAAAAATCAATCAATAAATTAATTAATTTTTAAAAAATCAGGAACTTTAAAGCAAAAAATGAATAAGTAAATAAATAAAAAATAAAATAAAATAAAAATAGAAATTATCTGAGTTAATACATCTGCTCATTTGTGGGATGAGGAAACTATGTGTCAAAGACACTAAGTAATTTGTCCACATCTCTCAGACAAAACTAACTGTAACATCAAAGCTTCCATGTTCATTCATGTCATAGTACCGAGGATCTGTATGCCCTTTTAAAAGCACACATTCAAAGCCATAATAACCAAAACAGCATGGTACTGGTATAAAAACAGAGACACTGATCAATGGAATAGAATAGAATACCCAGAAATCAACCCACGCACTTACTGCCATTTGATCTTCGACAAAGGCATCAAGTCTATTCACTGGGGTCGGGACTCCCTCTTCAGCAAAGGGTGCTGGGATAACTGGATATCCATTTGCAGGAGATTGAAACTAGACCCATACCTCTCACCATGTACTAAAATCAACTCAAAATGGATCAAGGATTTAAATATACACCCCGAAACAATAAAACTTATTAAAGAAAACATAGGAGAAACCCTTCAGCAAATAGGGCTGGGCACAGACTTCATGAATATGACCCCAAAAGCACAGGCAACCAAAGGAAAAATAAACAAATGGGACTATATCAAACTAAAAAGCTTCTGCACAGCAAAAGAAACAATTAACAGAGCTAAAAGACAACCAACAGAGTGGGAGAAAATATTTGCAAAATACACATCCAACAAAGGACTAATATCCAGAATATATAAAGAACTCAAACAACTTTACAAGAAAAAAACAAGCAACCCAATCAAAAAATGGGCAAAAGAACTAAGTAAGCATTTCTCTAAAGAAGATATGCAAATGGCCAACAGTCATATGAAAAAATGCTCAACATCACTCAGCATCCAGGAAATGCAAATCAAAACCACACTGAGATACCATCTCACCCCAGTTAGGATGGCCAAAATCCAAAAGACACTGAAAGATAAATGCTGGCGTGGCTGCGGAGAAAAAGGAACTCTCTTACACTGTTGGTGGGAATGCACAATGGTGCAACCCCTATGGAAAATGGTTTGGAGGTTCCTCAAACAGCTGAAGATAGACCTACCATACGACCCAGCTATCCCACTGCTGGGAATATATCCAAAGGAATGGAAATCATCAAGTCGAAGGTACACTTGTTTCCCAATGTTCATTGCAGCACTCTTCACAATAGCCAAGAGCTGGAATCAACCCAAATGTCCATCATCGGATGAGTGGATACAGAAAATGTGGTATATCTACACAATGGAATACTACTCAGCTATAAAAACGAATGAAATACTACCATTTGCAACAACATGGATGGACCTTGAAAGAATAATACTGAGTGAAACGAGTCAGGCAGAGAAAAAGAAATACCACATGTTCTCACTTATTGGTGGGAGCTAAAAAAAAAAAAAAAAAAAAAAAAAAAAAAAAAAAAAAAAAAAAAAAAAAAAAAAAAAAAAAAAAAAAAAAAAAAAAAAAAAAAAAAAACAAATTAATTTACCCACAAACACACACACACAAAAAAAAAAACCGGGGTGGGGTGGGGTGGGGAAGAAGATATAACAACTATACTTTTTTTGTAGTTGTTACAACAAACAAACGGAAAGGACATTCTTGGGGGGGAGGGGAGAGAGGGAGGAGAGCGGGAGGTGTCGGTGATGGGCCATAATAATCATATACATTGTATATTGACAAAATAAAAATTTTAAAAAATAAAAAAATAAAAAAATAAAAATAAAAATAAAAAAACATGAAAAAATAAATAAATAAATAAATAAAAAATAAAAAAATAAAATAAATAAAATAACCAGAAATATTTTTCAATATAATAAAA
The DNA here is from genome assembly GCF_000696425.1 of Galeopterus variegatus. Lineage (NCBI taxonomy): Eukaryota > Metazoa > Chordata > Mammalia > Dermoptera > Cynocephalidae > Galeopterus > Galeopterus variegatus. The sequence goes on from NW_007726545.1 coordinate 140,503, forward strand.
GTATTACATTGTCAAAAAAATAAATAAATAAAAATAAATAAATAAAAGCACACATTCACAGCACAGGAGGGGGCGCATGCCAGGGATTCTGGACCCTAACTGCTTATGAGACCTTCCTAGGAGTTTTAAAACAAACCCTGGCCCCACTCTTCACCAATTAAACTGGAATCTGTAGGGGTGGAGCCAAGCATCAGTATTTTTAAAAGCTTCCCACATGATTCTGAGAGCCCCAGGGAAAGGCCTAGAAGATTCTATACAGAGCTTGGAGTCCAGGCCACAGGCTTCCACCACGGGTGCTTTTCCACTGTGTTATGCTGCCCTTCCAGGAAAGAGCTATAGTAATAGGACAGATTTGTTGTGCATTATGGTAAACTTCACCTTAGCATTCAGCTATACATTTTTTTTTTTTTTTTTGTCTTTTTTTTTTTTTTCTGTGTCCGGCAACGTATCGCACCCCTCAGTGTTGCCCCTGCCCCGGACCGGGGACCAGCAACGGGACCGCAAACCTCGGCGTTGCTCCCGCGCCTCGCTCAGCCAGTGAGCGGGAACCGGTCTGTATGTGGGATCCGAACCCTCGGGCGGGAGCGCCGCCGCGCTTCCCAAGCAGCGCACTATCCAGTGCGCCACCGGGCCGGCCCCAGCTATACATTTCTATAACATTGGACTTCATACGATTCCTCAGTAGAGTATTGTTTCTTAACTTTATTCTTCTGAGACTTGTTTTAAACTTTTGTATAAGATATGAAGTGGAGCTAGGAACTTCTCTCAATTTGTGTGATTTTTACACACACACACACACACACACACACACACACGCGCACACATACACACACCAAGCAAATATAACCCATAAGTATACCAAATATAACAATAATTATATAGGTCTCCAAGGATGAAATCCATGTGAGGAAAATCCAATTTTATTCAATGGTCAGCATGCTAAAGAATTGAAACAACTCACACTGTGAACTACTTTTAAATAAACATTAGACTGTTTCTTTAGTTATGCTTAAATGAATTCCTCAACCATAATTTTTAGATCTTATTCAGTAACAATGGCAAAAATGAACTTTGATATTTAATATAAACAAACTATTTAAAAATATATGATTGTGTCCACCATAAGACAAATGAGACTCAAAATATTTTGAATACTATTTTTGGTTTTATCAGCTTGCTCAAAGCTAGGACATTATTAAATCTCACAGAATTTTTTATAGCCTGTGAGAAAAGCAGAGAGACACTTAAGTACTTAATTGAGATACTGTCACATTATCCAAGTCAAAATAAATATGGAGAGTGTTGACATTTGATCTTTTTCTCTTTCTAAGGAACCTATTTGTGTATTCCACTCCTAGACTACCTAGGCCAGAATGAAAATGATGTAGAGGTCTTAGGAAGTTTTTAATCCAATATTTTTTTTTCCTGCTTATTCAGCAATCATTTTTCTTTCATCAATGGGAGCAAAATTTTTAAGTGAAAAAAATCCTATTTAGCCAAGGTGGTAAAACAGTGCCTTTATAATCTTCAGTCTTCAGTAGGATCTGATAAGCTGACTTCTACCTTTTACTCATAAACCAAGCAATGTCTGATAAATGCAGCAGCTTTGCATACCTCGGGAGCTGGTCCTGGAACACAAGACTGTCCTCATTCCCTTTCTAGATCTGTTGCCTTCCTTCCAGACAGCCAGGGATGTTTTTCATACATTTACATAATAAACCCAAATGGAGATGAAAGTTTTGATTTTGCATATGTCAGCTTTGCTTACAGTTTTCTGTTGGCTTTCAGATTTTTATTGCAAAATTTTAAAAAAATAGATTAAGGAAGATAAATTTTATTGGTAGCCTAATAGTCCCAAAACATGTAGAGCTTTTATTATTTTGAATTTCTTACTTTAAAGTCTTTAAATGACATCCATATCAATAATGCAGCCAAGACACTTTTTTATTTATCTAACTTATTAGGTGAGTTTCATTGGACATTTGCTAGTTACCTATCAAGCACAGTAGAAGCAGGACAATGGAGTTCTCTCTGTAGTCCATATGAAAATGTTATTTAAAAACAAACCTCTTTCTCAAGAAAAAGACTATTTGAATCTTTCTCAGGCTAAGAGTCGTATATGCAAATGAAAGCTTTCTTTGGCTAAAGTCCGAGTACATGAAGGTTGCCTGTACACCACAGAGATCAGGGAGATATACACATTAGGTACCAAAACTGGCAGTTGTGCATGTAAGTCGTGTTGCCCCTAACACAGGTGGGGGAAAAGAAGTCAGTCTTTTTAACCACAGAAGAACTCGTGTTGCTAAAACAAAATTTCTAACTTGGCTGTCCTAACTGGTTTCCTATTCTTTCAGACCTGCTTGCCAGGATTTTATCGACTGCGTTCTGAAGCAGGTGGCCGCACACCTGGACCAGCCCTGGGCACTTGTGTTCCATGTCAGTGTAATGGACACAGCAGCCTGTGTGACCCTGAAACATCGGTATGCCAGGTAGGCACCTGAGCCCTTCTCAAACAAGGTCCGTGTGCTCATTTCTTTTTATGTGTGCTCAGACACTGCATACAGAGGCTGGCTAAACTGCAGGGGCCACAACTACATGTGTGTGAAATAAAACATGTGGGGAAAAAGGCATTCAACATATTCTACATTTTAAAAAGTAATAAAAAAATGATAGCTGGAAAAACCATTGCTCAATCAAGAAAGAGAATATTAACAGCATTTTAGCAGAGGACACAACTATTTAAAAATTATATGCGGTTTTTCTTTTCTGATTATAAACAAAAATAGGCTTTTTATGAGAAATTTGGAAATTATAGAAAAGTATTAAGAAAAAATAAAAGTCACCCAAAATTCAACATAAGGTAAAAATTTAATATTTTAGGTACTTCCTACCAATTTTATGCATGTGTTTACAAAGAAGATTTATATAATGCCATAGGTACAATTTTACATTCTGCCTTTTAAATTTCTCTATCATGAGCATATTATATTGTTAGCTATTCTTTTAAATGTTTACAATCTTTGATTAGATGTGCCATAATTTACCCACTTGCCTTAGAATTGAGGCTGCCCTTATGTTTTTATGTTCCTGCTATTTGCCTTGGAACAATCAGGACTATCAGGTCTTTCCCCCTTTTTTTATTTCAGTCACCATAAGAAATTCAGGTTTCCCATGTCACCACTTGTCCTACAAACTCTAATCTCCACACAGCTCTGGACACCTTTGCTGACCCCATCTCCCACCTCTCCTCATCTTCCAAAACCCTTCTGCCGAGCAATGGGGAACTCACCGTCAGACATCAGCCAAACCCCCTTTTTCTGAATGTTCTCTACATCCTGCTCCAGCTGACACTTGGATTTCTCCCTGAAGGCTGCTGCCCTGCCTCCCTCTCAAGTGCTAGCCACTATTTTCTCTCACCCTCCACTCCCTGAGCCTGAAGGTAGGGCAGGTGTCTCTGCCCCTCACTGCCAGCTTTTTATCTTCCTCCTTTGATCCTGCAAGACGATATCCCACTTTGAATCTCACACCCCATCTATTTGCCAGTACACCTGCTTGTGGAAATCACCTACTCACTCTCAGGTCATCTGCCTCATTCCTTGAAGGGTTTTCCTCTGTGTCATTCTCTCTAGCACTCCTATCATAACTCTTGGTGAATTTAATGTCCATAAAATTAACTCTTCCATATTCCTCACTCTCGTTTTGTGCCTTTGTAGTCTCTATAGCCATCTTATTCTTTGACCACCATCTCTGTTCTCTCCAGCTCACCTTTTAATACTTCAACTTCCACATTTTCAATCTCACCATTGATACTCACACCTATTCATTGTTCCTTATCCCTCTCGTGCCCTCTCATTCTTAACTAGCTTAATATTCATGACCCTTCCTTAGTATCACTGTTTTGCAACGCTTGTTTTCCTTGCTATGACCTTACTTACTCTTATTTTTACTCAGTCGCCTCCAACACTGCTTAAATCCTGCTGTCTGTCTCCTCCACACCTGCACCTTCCATGCTGAATGTGGCTGTAGAAAAATAGACAACTGTGCTTTCCAGTCTCATCCTAAATCCATGATCATTCTCTTCCGTGGACCCTTTGTGCTACTCTGCGATCATGGTGTATTTCTCTAGTTCATTTCCTCTTCCACGTGTAAGACCAGCCCAAAAGCATGAATCTTACTTGATGGGAAGGCTCATCTCGCAAAGACCAGGAGGCAGAGATCAATGCAAAAGCAAGAGGTTTTTATTTCCGGCATGCTGGAGGTCACCCCGTTTTCAGGACAGGAGCGGCCCCGAGCTCTTAACTCAAGCATCTTTTATACAGTTTGGTAGGCAGGCTTTGGTAACAGGCTGGGTTGTATGCCGTTTATTGGCCACTTTAAGCAATTTTTAAAACCATTGGGCTTTTAGCTTTTGGTGGGCAAAGGAAAGACTGAGGTATTGACCAAAGGTCCACCCCCCCGTCTTTCCTCCCTTGGTGTCCAAAGATAAGGTGTCATGCTGTTCCTGCAATCAGGTGAGCATACTCCCTTCCTGGGACAGGGTGAACTTTGGGCTCTTTGGAAAGTCCCTTCCCCCTGGCAGCGGAAAGTCCTAATCTTCTGGCGATGGAAGGTCTTAAGCACCTGGTAATGGAAGGTCCTAAGTATCTGGTATTGTTTACCAAAAAGGTTGGGGGTTATCTCTACTTCCACACACGTTCCTGGATGACTATTTCAAACCCTTTCCTCCTTCGTCAAGCCAAAACCTCCCTGCCTATGCTTTTCTGTCCTTACTGTCAGTTGGTGGCCTCACTTCTTATTTCATTGAGAAATTAGAAGCAACAGAAGAGAGGTGACATAAGCTTCCATTACCACATACATCCACCTTTCTGCATCTGTGCCCAATTATTCTGACTCTTTTCCATTATTTTGGATGAACTGTTCTTTTTTCTAGAAAAAATTGAGTCTTCCACTTGTGCTCTAGGTCCTACCCTTCTTTCTAACTTGAGGACATCACTCTGGCTGATCTCCCTTCCCTCCTACAATGTCACTTTTTGTTTCTTCTTCCATCTTAACAAAAACCAAAACAAACTCTCTTGACTTCATTTCCCTTCCAGCTGCCATTTCATTCCTCTTCTTGCATACAGTGAAGGGTTGTCTATACTCTACAATTTTTCTCCATCCGTTCTCTGTTGAACTACTAAAACAAGGGTTTTACCTCCACTGCTATCCTGGAACCAATGGATTATGTTTGGTGACCAGTCTTCATCTTATTTGATATATCAGCAGCATTTACTGCTGTGAATCACTTCGTTCTTTTCAAAACACTTTGTTCAGTTTGCTTCCCAGGCCATGATGTTCTGGGGATTTTCAAATTCCATGGCTGCTGCTTCTCAGTCTTCTTTGCTGTAAACTTCTCATTACCCTGAAATCTACATAGCGATGTTCCACAGACTCAATCTTGGAGCAATTTGCTTCTCTAACACATTCATTCTGATGGTGATCTTCCCCAGGCACATGACTTTCAATACTTATACTGAAATCCCATAATACTTTCTATTCTTTTTCTGATTTAATTTTAGATTTAACTTTTTAATCTTCCTGGAATTTGTTGTGGTATGTGGAGGCAATTATTCTCCAAATATATGTTACTATAAGGAAACATTTGTTGGTTAATATTTCGTTTACTCCTTGGTGCATCATGGTATCTGAATATAGACAAATTTATTTTATCCATATTAAGATATGTTTAAGGATCATCCATTCTGTTCTATGTACCTTTTAGTTCTTGTTACAATGTTCTACTTGCCTTCATTTTTACAGTAAGATATAATATGCGGTAAAGCAAGGCCCTTTATTCCTCTCCTTTTTGAATTTTCCTAACAAGATGTTCTTATGTATTCTTCCACCTGACATTTATACTCATTATTTCAATCCCTTCTCCAAAAAAATGTTATGAGAATTTTGATTAGAATTGCATTAAACCTATTTGTAAAATATCGCTATGTTTACACTAATCAGTTATTCTTCCTCAACCCGGGAATATGATATTCTTCCTTCATTCAAATATTTTATGTCTTACAGTAAACTGTTTTAACATTATCTAAGTAGAGAATGTATTTCTTATATTAAATGTATTTCTATGCATCTTACATTTCATTTCAATTGAACACTACATTTTTTGTTTCAGCATATTTACTAACTGGTCATTACTGGTAAACGTTTAACAGAATAGTTTTTTTACATGTATTTGATATCCATTTTTGTTTCAGTTCTTGAAGTTTTTCGTTTGATTTTTTATTTTTATGTTTACAATAATATTATCTGCAAAGAATTATAATTGTGTTTTTCTAATCAGCATTCTGTTTTATTTCTGATTTTAATATGAATGTCTGATGTCTTTCACCATAAAATATGAAGCGAGTGGTTAGTTTAAGAACCCTGTCATGTTAAGAAAGCTTCTTCCTGTTCCCGGCTTCTTAAAGATATTTTCTTTCAATCAGGATAGGATTTTTAAAATTATTTTGTGCTTATTTGTGGAGGGTGGGGTGGGGTGAAGATGCTGTTAAGAGGTGATCATATATAGTTTTTCACCTTAAACAGAAAATTATTGACAAAGTAAATAACTAATATTAGCCATCCTTGAATTCCTGAACTATTCACTATTTGGTTTGAGTGTAGTATTCTTTCATAATCTGCTTGCCTTTAAAATTCAATAGATAATTTGGTATGGAGTTAATTTGTACATTCTTAAGTGAAAAGTAAATGCATTTTTTTTCCTTATGCAATCTTCACTGGCATTTTTTTTTAGCACACTTATGTTTGCTTCATATGATTTAGAAGCATTCATACACTTTAATTTCAGTTTTATTGGGATAAAAGCTGTTGTCTTTATACTCTTCTCTTTTGACCAATAGCTATTATAGCTATTTTTGTGCCTTAAGAATCCTAAAGGCAAGTCTATTTTCTGAGAAATCCCTAGATGAAATAAAAAATAAATAAATACTTCTATCAAATGTACACTGCTAGTAGAAATTGTTATGCTCTGAGTTTTTATATATTTCTTCAGGGAGCTTACAATTTTTGAATTTAGGCAACTTTGCTGATCTTTGAAACAGCCCATGAGGCAAATAAGAAATAGTTATTATTACTCCCATGCTGTAATGAAGGAAATAGAAGCATGCTGATTTCTTTTCTATGTGTAATTTGGATCCCAGTTTAATATCATATCCATCATATCGTGCAATGCCCTCTACTTTGGTATAGTGGCAAATAGGGACTCTGCAGTCAGACTGTCTTGATTCATATCTTGGTTTCAGCCCTTAATGGTTGTGTAAGCCTAGTCAATTTATTTAACCTTAGTGGGGAGGGGGTCTTCATTTCCTTATTCATAAAATGAAGATAACAGTAGTATCTACTCAAATTGTTTTTGTAAGGATTCAATGAAATACTCAATAAAAGGCGCTGAACACATTACTTAGCACATGGAAAGCTCCATCAAAACAGTAGTGCCAATGATAATGATGAAGATGATAATAACCATACATATTATCCACCCTTTATAGTCTAAAAACCAATCAATTGATAATTAATCAAAAGGTGTAAAAACTGTATGATTATTATTTATCAATGTAAAAAAAATTTAATTTCTTTAAAGTGTAAAAATCATTTTTATGTCTCCTACTATGCTGGATTTTCTCACCATCAATCCATTCAGGCTGCTATAATAAAATATCCTAAACTGGGTAGCTTATAAACAACAGAAATTATTTCTCACAGTCTGGAGGCTAGCAAGTTCAGGATCAAAGCAACAGCAAATTTGGTGTCTGTTGAGCACCCATTTCCAGGTTCACAGATGGTGCCTTCTTTCTGTGTCCTCACATAATGGAAGGGGCTTGCTAGCTCTCTAAGGTCTCTTTAGTAAGGACACTAATCCCAATCATAGGGGCTCTACCCTCATGATCTAATCACATCCTAAAGACCCCCACTTAATACTATCTAATTTAATTAGGAGTTAAGATTTCAACATAGGAATTTGGAGAAAACACAAACTTTCAAACCGTAGCACTCACTTATCTTTCTTTTTCTTTTTTTTTTTGTTTTCCTTTGCACCTTTCTTCAAAACTTTGGAGTGGGAAAGAAGCATAGCTATAGACAACTTCATAGGTTAGGTATTTTTTAAAAAACCCACTTTATAACTATGCTTTTCATAATGCCTAATGACACTTGCAAGAGATTTGTTGCTTCATACCAGTCATTAATGCATCCTACAAATAAGCATTTTCTTATCAATAGCTCAGAGACTGTTGCCCCTTAAGGAAAATTTTCTATTAAATGGGAGATTAAAACCTACATGGTATTGAACTCCAAGTCGACAGAGAGGGGAGGTAAGCGAACTGACACTAATTAGTACACACACACACACACACACACACACACGCACACACATGCAGATAGATAGATAGATATGGACATGGATATAGATATAGATATAGAGATATCTTTTCAGAGATTCTCATTTAATTAGTAGTATACCCTGTGGTTAGTATTATTTCTCCCACTTTTTCATGGGAATATTGAAGTCTCTACTAGCTCAAATAACTTTTTAAAGATCAAATAGTTTGTGAAAATATTATTTTCACTGTATCATGATTCTCATTTTAAAAAGAAAAAGAAAATAAACCTCCATCATTGATCTGCTCTATTGCCTGAAACATCACTAGGGTCTGTGGTTAAGCATTTAGCCCTATCTTCAGTAAAGATATGTAACTACAATCTACTTTGTTTAAGGTGTTTTGTAAACCTATTTAATCTATCTAACAACCTTGCCAAAATAGGGGTTATTAACAATTTATTATAGTTCTGAAAATTAATGCTAAGAATATTTAAGTAACTATACTTAATGCTTATAATATTTAAGAATATTACAGAGCCTTGGCCAAAGAGTATTAGAATCAAGTTTTAAATCTACTACAATATGCTTTCTTCAGACTGTGAGAGAGAGTAAATGCACTCTTAGCTGATTGGGTTTGATTTTGAAGGCCCAAGCAAATTATATTCTAGAGTGTTGATAGAATATGCAAAAGTGATTAAGAGCTCCGTATGAAAAATACTTGAGAAATCATTAGAGTATGAAATTTGCCACAGGATAGAAAGCAGTGAAATGTCATTTAAGGTTTTATAAGGAAAAGCAAAATGTAGGAAACAGATTGATTTTGATCTGCAATGAAACTTAAGATTTGCTTATTTAATATCTGCTATCTATAGAAAATATAAGCATATGGGGTATGTGCTACACTGATATTGTATTTGTCAAAAACTCACTGAACTATACACTTAAGATTTGTATATTTTACTCTATGTAAATTATGCCCAAATAAAAAATTAGAAAAATTTAAAAAAAGAAAATATAAGCAGTGCTCATTAGGAATCAGAATAGGTTCACTCAAAATAACACATATCCAACTAGTTGCTGGGGCTACTATATATATAATATCTGAGTCCCTAGTTTCTTGAATCCCAGTACAATATCAAATTCATCAAAGACTGTGATACATCATATTTCAAATTCAGTAAAAATAGTATATACAACTCAATGTATGTGTCCAGCTCTATGCATATACCACGACCAGGCCTGGCCACTCTACATAGAGTTTTTCATTTATTCTTTCAATAACCTTATGAGGTAGACAGGATCATTTCTTCTTTTACAGTTGATGAACTGATATGAGAGAAATTAATTTGTGTAAGTCATAAACTAGTAAGGGCCATATTTTTTTATTCCAACTCTGGTTTGTTTAAATAGGCATTTTATGGAATGTTTCATGATATCCTTACAAGCAAATTTTAAAATATGGGACACATTTTAACCAACTGATAGGTCTAAGGTCATACAAGTTACTATAAAATGTGACCCAGAGTAAGCTCTAGAGATTTCTCTAGTGATGAGGCATAGGCTCTGTGTTTGACCCTGTCATGTTCAAAATATTTATCAATGATTTAGATGGTATCTATCAAATATTCAGATGATGTAAAGCTGGATTTGTTATCTAATGTGTTGGATGGTGGAAAAAGATCTCAATAGGTGGAACTCTCTGAACCACAATTAACAAGATGAAATTAATTTAAAAGGTTTTGAGCTTAGGTACGCTTAGTTGTTCATTCATTCTCGTGGCCTTTGTTAGTAATTATTTCCAATATGCAGGCCTTACAGTAGGTGCTGGGAATTCAAAGATGTGGACTGTATGGGCCTTACCCTCTAGGAGCTTATTTTTGAGTGTTTAAGGAAAAAAACAGAGGAAATTACACATAATGCAGTTCTTGTACTAGTTCTTACTTTATTGCAGATTCACTGAGTGCCAACACAAGGCATTGCTATTTGCACAAAATCCAAATCAAGGAAAAAAGTATGTTCAATATATTTACGAATCACTGCTAGAGAATTATAATCTACTATATTTTGAAATACACTCTGAGTAACTAGGATTGTTGAATGTTTATCTTGAAGAAGAGATTTAGAAAATAATAGTATTCTTAGATATTCGAGGACCTTCCCTGGGAAATGGAAATCAGACTTAATCTGCATAGCTTCAGAAGACAGACCTTGGATCACTGACTGAAAATTAGAGTGAAGCAAATTTTCATTCAGCGTAAAGAAAAACTTCATAGCTTATAGTTATGCAAGATGAAAAGAGCTGCCTTGTAAGAATTCATGCATTTAATCATATCTCAAGGAGGTATAGAAGGCATCCTATATGGAAAGAAGGTTAGATTAAGTAACTTCTCACTTTAGGTTAAAGATACTGTAATATTAATGTATCTTATGTATTAAATTAATTTGATTTAGTAGAAGGAATATATACCAACAGTTTTTCAACCTGCAAAAAACTTATAAATCTCATATATTCTAATCTATTATTGAAAATATACTAGCATGTATCATTCTTGAAAATATAAACTTCTGATTAGGGGTTCAAAATATAGAGTTTTTTAAATAAAGGCTTACTTCTATACAGGAGAAAATATTATGTATACTATTTCAAAGCAAACAAGAAAGTCATATGAAAGGGCTATGTCAAAAAGTTTAAAAAATAGCATCATGATTTAAATGTTTTGTTTGTGGACCAAACCAGTCAGTTAACCAAGTTTAGTATGTCAGCCATCCTGTGAAAGATTGACAGTCTAGAGAAGGTTAAAATATTTGATTGCTCTGTGAAGAAATTGCATAAGATTGAAGGTATAAGAGAAATAAAATCATATTTTTGAATCTCTTACTTTTCATTAATGATCACTACCTTTAAGTATTTTGATTGTTATTAATGTTACATCTAGGTTACATAAAATAATTCATTATGCAATGATTTTATTACAAAACCAAAATGCCGAAAATTATTTTTGAACATCCCATGTATTTTTGTCACATGTTCATTTCTATAACTATAAAACGTATTCTTAAAACACTCCCCAGTTAACACTTATTCATCATTTAACTTATTCATCATCCTGCTGAATGATTTGAGATTGGAATTTATAGGTAATTATTTTATCTTAGGGCCACTATCACTCACAATGCTACTGTTAAATATGCAATGGCTATTTTATTGCTAAAATACAGGTGATTCCCTTGGATGGATGAATAAGGAAGAATTATGGTACTTAAATCATTATCAAAATATGACAAATCGTTTTTCCCTGCTAACCACTTTTCTGTAGTTCTTAGACTTGAAACATAGCCTCTTTAATCTTAAAACACCTGACCAGTTTCTTCTAAACTGCCTAGAACATGCATTCACTCATTCAGTCATTCAAAATAGTCATTGAATGCCTACCATGTCTCTGGTCACTGTTGAGCTAGAAAAAACATTTAAGCCAGATGGGCACATCAGCAGATGTTAATTAGAGAAAGTGACATTTAAAATGAAAGATGAAATGAATAGGTGCTAGCCAGGTAAGAGGGTGAAAAAATATTCCAGAACAAGGGATTTGCAAATGAAAAGCCACAGAGGTGAGACAGAGCATTACATAACTTGAGAATTTCAGATGTCCTTATGTGGCTACAACATTGTGTGCAAAGGGTGCAATGGCTAGAGGAAAGGTTGGAGGGATAAGCAGAGGCCAGGCTATGGAGATCTTCCTTGCCATGCTGTGGAGGTTGTAATTCATCCTGAGGCAATGGGGAACTAGTGTAGGCTTTCAAGGAAGAGAAGGACATGGTTTGATAAATTCTATAGGATGGCCACTCTGATTGCAACGAGGCAAAATTACTGGATGGGAACGTTGGAAACAGCATCTTTAGCTAAGAGGCCATTCTAATTATCCAAATAAAAGATGACAGTCCCTAGATAAAAATAGTAGCAAAAAGGAAATCAAGAAACAGAGAGTAATAGAATCACATAATGCGTGATCAAATAAATATCTGGCATAAGAGAGGCCTCCCTCTAGGTTGCTGACCTGGGCAATTGAACAGACGACAGTAACCCCAAATGGAATGGGAAATCCAGGAGTATTTACAGATTTAAACAGAGATGAGCTTAATTTTTGACATTTCAAATTCCGAATGCTTTTGTGTTGTGCAATAAGATGTATCCAAAAAGCAATTAGAAATGTAAGTCTGGAATTCATTAGAGATACCCAGACTGAATGTAAAATATAGAGTTTTTGGCACAGAAATAACTGAAGTCATTGTCATGAATGAAATCACCAAGATAGAATGTGTAGAAAAGAAAAAAAAAGATGACAGCCAAAATTAGAATCAAGAACATCAATCTTACTAAACAGAAAGGAAAAGAAGAATTCATGAAGGAGAATAGGAAAGAGTAGCCACTGAAGTAGGAGAAAAATCAACAGACTCACTATTAAAGAAACCATAGGAAGAGAAAATTTCAAAGAGTAGCTGGAAGTATCAGCTGCTGCAGAAAATTCACATGACATGAGAACTGATTATTGCCAGCTAAATTTCAATTTAGCAATGACGATCTTATGGGTGAGCCTAGAATTATGTTTCAGTGGTGAAATCAGAAGCCTGTTGAAAAGGTGAATGGGAGATGAAGAAATAGAGACCAGGAATGTAAATTAATTCTTTTTTCAAGCTTATTAGAGCTAGTATAGAAACTGTCAAGCAACTTGAGACCCCACAGATAATTTTAAGAAGGAAAGTCTTGGCTGTCTTCAAATGTTAGTGAGACTAAGCCAGTGAAGAGGAAGAGTGAGGACGCTGGAGAAAATGGGGAGGTGGGAGGCGAGGAAACCAGTGTGGGAGGACAGTAGCTTTAGACAAAGGACAGACACTACCTCTCACAGACATGGAAAATAATGCAAGCTAGATAGAGAATCATTTGGCAAGAAGCTAAGAGAGCACCCAAATGAGGGCTTTCTTTTCCCTGAAAATAGGGGGCTATAATCAGCTGAGACAGAGGTGGAAAATTACAATATTTGAGATTTGTATTGTGTCATACTGGAAAACCAGACCCATTTTCATTGTTGTAAACTGCATCTGTAAGTGTCATAATACATTTTCAAATACAGCACCAGAAATGTAAAAAATCAATGGTCTAAAATTCATTATGGCAATGTCATGAGCTGCAGAAAACAGCATAAACTCTCAAGGAGAGTTAGTAGAAGATCTAGAAAAATAAATTAAAATTCCATGGCAATGTCTGTGGTGGAAGTGATTTCAGTTATTGTTTGTTGTGAATGACTACACATACTATACCAAACATTGTTTGGCCATTAGAAGACACATGAAAAATAAATTCTTGATTGATTGAAGGAAGCAAAAAGCCTGGCATTTGGGATGCCATCCAAGTTCAACGTACAGCCCGCTGTGGTCCAGCTGAGTTGAGCAGATCAGCTCACTAATATGTACATCTGTTTTGTTACTACCTTTCTTGCTTCTCAACTATTCTTTCGATATTGTTTATAAGAAATAAGTCACTATTCTGACCTCTCCAATTCCTGTCATAAAATCAAGCTAAAATGCAACTCTAAATTCCTCTCTTTCTTCCTATTTCTTGACTCCCCAAAGTCAAGTATCACATTTCCAATAGAGATTCAGTATTGCGTTCTTGCTGCTGTGTTTACTATTAGTCAGTTTCTTTTTTTCCCAGAGTGGAAATACATTTCTAGAGGGTAGGATGTTATTTTACCTTTTTTCCCCTCATTTGATTCTCTCAGTGCCTGTTTCTGTGCGTTGCATGTAGCTCTTCCTAAGTCTTTATTGCATAAGTGATTGTTCTGTGTTAAGTATAATTCCACTTTATGAGAATTTTTATTTCAAAACTGTTTACACAGTATTTTTTATAGAAATGTCTTAAAGCATATCACCCCAATGTCTCTTATTATGAAAGCATATAAAAGAAAATAAGACCTGAGATTGCTAGTTTAGGTTGGGTCCTCTATATTTATAAAGAACCACCAACATTTGGCAAGGAATAGATGGATATCATTCTTAATGTGGCAGCTAGGCTTTTTTGCTCTTGTTCCCTCTTAAAACATTTACGCTCTCCATCTTAGTTTGGTTTCAGAAAGCCCACCGATAGACATGCACAGAGGTCTCAATATTTTTAGCACTTTTTTGAGCACCTCATAGAGCTAAAACCTGGGAAGAGAAGAAACATAAGTGTTCAAATGATATATAATAAACTTTAAAGATTTCTGAAGACTGTTCCCCAATTTAGAGTAAAAGAAAAATTTACAAAGAGATTAATGTAGAGAGAAAAGAACAGCAACTCATTTTCAGTATGCTACAATATTAGCTTCTCAAATGAAAGTGCTTCTTTAAAAATACTTACATCAAAGACTGAGTTCTTTGTCCATGATCGTGTGTGTGTGTGTGTGTGTGTGTGTGTGTGTGTGTGTGTGTGTGTGTGTGTGTGAAAGAAAGAATGTTCATAGGCACATACACACTCATAGGTGGGGAGATAAATTACATTCTAACTCTCATTAAATTAAAAACAAACCTTTTCTCCCTTTTCCTTTACAGAATTGTCAGCATCACACTGCTGGTGACTTCTGTGAACGATGTGCTGTTGGATACTATGGAATCGTCAAGGGATTGCCAAATGACTGTCAGCAATGTGCTTGCCCTCTGGTTTCTTCCAGCAACAAGTAAGACTGGAGAATATAACCATATTTCCCAATCAGTAACGCCATCTGTCTAACACATGGGCTGCCTATGATTTGGCTATTTTTTCCATGTAGACAAAAATCTCAATTTAAGTGAGAGATTTTTTTAATAATATAAAAACATAACAGAGTCAGTATATAATATTCTCTGGATCATTTTTCCTTTAAAGCCCTGTCCCAAGTAAATAAAATTAGTTGAAATGTAAATACTCATAAGATATGTTTACAAAATGAATGATATGTGTAAAAATGTGTGTGATTTTATAAATATATAGGTCTAGCATTTGCATATAGTTTTGCCATAAATTCAGCTATGAAGGATTGTTTAGATGCATATTATATCACTTTTGTGGCTGTTTTTATTCATTTTGTGTGTTTAATTCAAAACTTGGAAATAATTATTTAAAAAAATTGAGAAGTAGTGCAATTAAAGCAGGGCGACTTATTGTTATGCTCCAAAAAAAGTCAGTATCTCCTGAATCACAGCCCCCATTCTGTTAAAATGGTCTGAGCTTGGTACCATGGAAACACAGCCATAAGAGGAAACAAAAGCCGGAATATCTTACTTCAGTATTGTCTGAACATTCTGCGTTGGTTATATACTGATGAAAACTCCTAGGTGTTTTCATATACCTTTCTGCTAAGACTATTTACGCTTTCTGTTAAGTGATTTATGCATTTCAGTCTATACATGGCAAGGTAGTTTCTCTCTAAGAACTTGCTTTTGGAAAGAATGTATGGCAGTTCATTCAGAATTAGAATTCTGGACACCTTATCTTGAATGTAAAAAAACCACAAAGCAATTCAGACAAAGTGATCTTTCCACCTGTGCTTACTCACTTTTCTTCATCTCTGGCTTTGTATACATTTTGAAAACATTTTTGTGTGAATTGTCTTCCTTTTCTCTGAAAGCTCCCCCGCCCTTTTGTTGTTGTTGTTGTTGGCTGGCCTTGCATAGAGTGTCAAATGTAAATTTTCAGGTAAGTTGGATATTGCTGAGGAAGATGTACATGATCTGACTGTTTGTCTAAATACCAAGTGGTATGTGTATGAAAAAATAATATTATTTTTATTCTCCTTTCCCCAATCTCCCCCTGATGTCCAGATTTAAACAAGAGAATGTTATTTATTTGTTTATTAAAATGTGAACAATTTGGATTAGAAAAATTCAATAATTAATTAATTATTCCCTGTTGGGTATACCATAATAAAGGCTACAGGAGATATGGAAGGGAAGCATGCCATTTCTTGGAGAAGTTCACTATACAGCATATGTCTTAAGGGAAGTCGATTTAACTATAAGTAGAATTTAAAGGCACAAAATACCACTCTTAATTTTGAGAGATTCAAGAACATATTCAAGAAAAGAAGTGGTAGTATGTATGATAAATCTTAAACAGTGTACCTAAAGATTTTTACTGGTAGAAAATTATATGAGCAAAAACTTTGAAAACAAAACACAAGGCATGTTTTAAAAACTTGTGAGTACTGGAGTTTGGAGCATGGAGTTCAGACGGAATTTCATAATTGCAAATGAAAATAAATGGGAGAATAGAGACCATATTGTAGAAATATCCTTGAATACCAGTCTAAGAAATTGCTATTTAATTTTCTATGTAGTAATAAAAAAACCACAAGATTTTATTAAATAACAACAACAACAAAAAAGGTTAATATGATCAGAGCCACAGATTAGGAAGTCTGTTATAATAGAATTGAATGTAATGAATTGAAATAGACAAAGAAGAAAAGCAAAGAGTCTAGTTAAAAGGCCATTGCACTAGCCTAGGTAAGAGATAATTAGAACTAAAGGTACATAATAGTAACAAGAATGAAGACAAAGGGATTAATGTGAGAAAACTGTTGGATACAGCTGTACATAACTGATAACTAATTAGATATGAGGGATGAGGGTCCAGGCAGGACTTGAAGATGGAGGTTGCCCCCAAAATGGAGATGCCATTAACTGAAATAGGAAAACCAGGAGAGAGCTGCTGCAGCAGTAAGACAATTTGTTTCAAATAGGTTCAAATTGATGTGAAGGGTCTGTCTGAATAGAAATATGCAAATAGCTGCAGGAAATGGAAATCTGGAAATTGCAAGAGCAGATGAAGGAAGAGATATGTTAATAAGTGAATGAAAGTTGGATAAGATTTCCCAGGCTAATGTTACCCAAGGGGAGCACATGGAAGGAAGGACAGACAGGACTTCCTATGTTGGGAAAGCCAGAAGAAAAGGAAGAGCCAAGGCAACAGCAATTGGGGAACAAGGTAACCCAGGCAACGCTGTCACAGATACCAAGGGAGAGAGGAATGAGAACAAGTGTCAACGCCGCCCTCTCATGAGTAAACCCAGTGGCAGTGAACGATGGCGTCACTGCTGAACTTTGACCCTCCATAGAGGACACAGACATTGTTACAAGGATTGGGGTTTACCGTTTAAGAAATTTTAAGAATAAGAAGACAGAATACAACCTTGATTGGTTAATAAGACCAATAAGAGTGTGTTTTCATTTTTGTTTTATATGATTTGTATAATCTGAGTATATTTTTACGCAAAAGACCCTGAAAGAATCAAAATATCAAATTACAGTGGCTAGTTCTGTGACTTGCAAACTTGATTGATCATAAGCACTGTGAGAAATACCTTTTTATAGTATAGTCCAGTACACAAAAACGTGTGTATGTAGATACCTACATACATGTATGTAAAATACACTGCACCATTTATTCCATTTTATTATCTTACACTTTTAGACAAAATTTTAATCAAAACTCACTAAATTGATTTCATGACCCACTAACATCACCACCTAAAGCTTGGAACGTATTAAGCTAATGAACAAAGCAAAGATCTATGTATGGAGAGAAGAGAAGGGTTAAAACGTGAAATGAAGAAAGCAGTCAGAGCAAAGAAGAGAGGCGCTTCTTCCTGAGATACCAAAATAGATTCTGTGGACAAGCTGAGAGATCTCATCGTAGTGACTTCAGATGGTGTAGTCAGAGAGAAATAAAGGGTAAAGAAGGTGCAGATCACCATCTAACTTCCACAGCATTAGAGCAAGTCCTCATTTTCTCTTACCAAAGCACATACACAAGGTAAACTTCCAGCAGTTGTGCCAGAGCAGCAGTTCTCACACCCTCAGGGTTTGCCACTGCCTGCCCAAGGAAAGTTCGGACTTTTCAGCTGAGCATTAGAAACTCTCTGCAATCTGGCCACTGTTCAGGCTCAACGCCCTCTTCTCCCTTGTACGTGATGGAAAGTTCAGAGTTCCTTGCTGATTTCCAGACATGCTCAGCAGTCTTTGCTCTTGCTGTTTCCTGAGACAATCCCTGTGAAATTCAATCCACTTTTAAAGGTCCAGTTCAAATGCCCCCTCTGTCACAAAATCTTTCCCTAACATAGCGTGTCTTTTGTACTTTTTGTATACTACTAACACATTTTACCTCACATCACTCGTTCAATCAAAAGCTCTTTCAAAAATTGAACATTTACTAAGCATATACTGTACTCCATTCCAACATTGTGAGAGAATAAATATATGTCCTTTCTGTGTATGTACATATCTCTTACACAGAATTGTAAATTCTTTGAAGGTAGAGGTAGTATTTTATTTATTCCTTTATTCAACAAATACATAATGAGGGCCTTTTTCAATGCCAAGCTTGGTTCTTTATGCTGGGAATATATAAGTGAGGCAAACAGTTGAAATTTCTTGCCCTCCCAGAGCTTACATTTTTCATAAAAGATTGAGACAATAAACAAATAGATATTTTATGTACTACTGATAAGTGCTACCAGGAAAAATAAAGCAGCCTCTGCGAATTTAGAGTGGCTGGATGCCATTTTAGATAGGGTCATCATGGAGATCTCCAAAAACAAATGAGACATGAATGGAGCGAGCCATGTGAATATCTGCAGGAAAAGCAGGCCAGCCAGGGGGAAGACCCATGCTTGGTCCATGCTTGTGAGACAGCAAGAGGCCAGGTTGTTAGAAGAGATATGTTAAGAAGTTAAGAGTGAAAGGCGGGGGTGGGGAGGGTGCAGGAGAGGAAGTCAGTGGTGCTCCCGTGGGTAACTAATGTCCCAAAGGCTGAAAATCTTCCAATGGCAAGAAGTGGCTTTGTATAGGATAATGCAATGATATTAGTGATGGCAGCAGCAGTGACATTTTCAAATAGAATATACATGGAGTGTAAGAGAAAGGAGGAGGAAAGTTGACTCCTTGGTTTTTGGTAGAGCAAATGGAAACATGGAGTGTCCATAGAAGGAAACTGAGAAAATTATAGAAAAGTCAGGTGTATTTTTTGGAGGGGGCGGGCTCCTCAGTTGTAGATATGTTAGGGTAAATACAATACGTAAAGCCCTTAAGACTGAATGAGATCATTTAAAGGAGAAAGGAGAGGGGAGAAGAAATCTGAAAACTGAACTGTGAAGCATATTAAGAGATCAAGGGCGTGATGTAAGTCCAGCAAAGGAGACCGAGAAGGAACAATCAGTGACCTGGGATAAGAACCAGAAGGAGGTGGCTTCCAGGATGCCAATTCATCTCTGTGGTGTCCACAGGGGACGACACAGCGAGCAGACTCTGTTAATATAACAAATTCTGTTAAGGCGAGTTTGGAATTAGCAGCCGTAGGGACATATAAAAGATGGTCACCAAGAGAAAAGCAGAGTATTCTGAGAGGCCCTACAGACAATATGAGAATGGAGAGAAGATGAGTGAGTTGTGAGCAGAAAAAATAAACCCTTGCTCTGTGCAAGATGGGATTCCCACTTCCTCCTTCATAAGCCCTTTTATGTGATATAAGGAAAAAGTACATCCACCATAATATCATAACTCAAAAATTTTTTATCAACTATTCAAGAATTACTACATTCCTCTGCAGTACTCTGAGACACTTGAGTACTTTATTTATTGGCATGTTATGTATTAAGGATTTCACTGTAAAGGAATGTAATTTAATCACATTGGCTCTTTAGCTTTGCACTTGGAATGTCTAAGATCTGTTTCCTAGTGCCTACATATGTATATGTGTGTGTGTGTGTGTGTGTGTGTGTGTGTATGCACAGGTGCCCGCAAATGCACTCAGCATCAAGCTTTAAATTAAAGAGCTAAAACTTGGCAAAATGTGTCAATTATGAGTTTGTGGGTCTATTTTTTTAAGGCAAAATATGAGTTCGTTGGATAATGAGTTCGTGAGTAGTAGATCAATTTGTTCACATATTTTGCAAAGGTTAGAGTTTATTACTTATTTATGCACTATTGACTTAATGCATTAGAAGACGGTTAAAATAGGCTCCTAATAGTACCTAACCAAAAGGAGTTGTGGCCCTGGCCAGTACACCTTATTGCTTTTTCATCATCAGCTGATTTAGTGGACCAGCAAAAAGACCTACAGTGTTTGCTGCATTTCCTTTCTAGGCACCTTGTGGTTTAGCCCTACTTACACTTGAGAGAAGTAACTACCCCAAACTACACATTAATATAGTTTAGTTTTTAAAGTCTTGTCAAGTCTTTCTTTTATAGAGTAAGATAATCAGAAATCCTGAAGCAAGACAGGCTGGCTGTGGTCTACCAGCATCGTAGTGAAAACATAGGGCAAGTTATACAAGTATAAGACCTAATTATTTTAAAAGACAATAAAATAGTCAGCCAATCTTATTCATTTTCATGTAAAAAGCTTTCTCTTCTTTTCACCTCACACTATATCACATTACTTTGTGTTTACAGTAAAATGTAAATTGAAATCTGAAAGTAAATCAGAAAAGGCACTCTTTTATTCGTAGTGAAATATTTATTCACACTTCATGGGTTGAAGTGCCGGTGGCAATTTGGGTTGAGTTTTCAGAAAAAATTATATAGGTTTTATGCCCTTTTATAAAATCTGAAAGATATTTAGTAATACCTATTCTACTCTCAGACAAATGTACATAGATTCTAATCATATTTTTTGTTAGTGAAAAATTGGACATTTGCTGGATGTTTAATATTTTCATGGCTATATATAATTATTAAAATTCCAAAATATTAACATGTTTAGTGTAATGCATTGTTAATTCATCAAAAACCAACCAATATTTATTTTTTGACAATTACTAGTATTTAAATGTGATATCCTACCCTTAAATAATAACTTAATCAATAATTATAAATATGGCATTTATCACCACCTAAAAATATGTCCCAATCACCTTGATAATGGGTGGACATATTTAATTTTATAAAATAAATGGGTTAAAAGATTTTTACAATTTTTTTCTCTGATTCAGTTTCAGCCCTTCTTGTGTCATGGAAGGCACCGATGATTTCCGCTGTACCGCGTGTCCACGGGGATACGAAGGCCAGTACTGTGAAAGGTACCAGCAGTCGTGATATGCAGAGAGTAGTCACACATAGAGATCACATGGCAAAGGGTCACAGTAGAAAAGTCTCATTATTTGAACCATTTCATTGTTTTTATACTCTTTAGTAGTTTAAATTGTATGCTTTCGTACCTATTCTTATCTTTAGAGTTTCTCCAAAGAAAGGTGTTGTTTACTTCCATCTTATGTTTAGACTTCCTCAAAGATACCACATTATTTCAAAATTATCTAATATATGTTTTGGTATATATATAATTTTATATATGTAAGTATATAATTTTATGAGAACAAATACATTAAATCAATTTTCAGAGCTTATCAGTAGTTATTACTAATAAAAAGCTGGCCACATATTTCTCATTCTAATTTACTGGAAAATATTCTCTAGCAAGAACTGCATGCATGTCACTGTTCTGAGCACTCTGGCACTACCCCAGCAAGTGTATACATAACTCAGAATATAAATGGTATTAAGCATTTTTAATTCGTACAACCCAAACAGTAAAATGTTTGTTATTCAGTTCTTTTCAGCAGGCAAACAATATTATTTAAATGTTTCCTCTTACCATATTACTTACAAAATCTCATAATAATGTATATAGCTATTAAATTAAATTCTAAATGCAATACAGATGGTAAATTAAGGAATACAATTCCAGACTGACTCTCTGGTAAGGTTGAAATCAATAGCTTCCAAATACATATTTTCTGTAAGATCAGCATCCTAAATATTCAAACTTGTCACCACCGCTTTTAGTACATTTTAGGTACTGTGTCTCTAACATAACGGAGTAACCAATATTAACGATTAACATTATACACACTATAATTTTAGCATAGTTGATGGCAGTACAAAAGTTTTATAAAGATCCATGGATTTAATTTAGTTCCGTCAGCTTATCTGGGTCCCATTTTTCTCATCGATAATCTCGGGAATGCTGATGCATCACCTACTTAACACTGACACTGTGACAATCAAGCGTGTAAAGAACACTGTTGGTGCCCTGCCCAGGGTCCTACCTGGAAGCTTCCTCTCCAACAGGAGGGGCAAAAAGGCTGAGAATTTACCCCACCTTCCTCCAGTGGCCCACAGCCAATGACTAACTAGTGTGAGAATACAAAAGTCCAGCTCCCTTGCCTCAAAGTAGAACATATTATGAGATGCTATTTATGCTCCAGAACTCTCCATACAACCCTAACCCTAACCCTGAAATTGCACTCCTGCTTAGATTCTTTTCCATGTCTGCTTCACCCACTCCTTTGCTAGAGTCTCCTAAGAACACTTCCTTAAATTGTTAATTTCTTTGCCAATATAAGCTAATATTAATAAGTATTTATCATCACCCACTTAAGAATCTATTTTATATAACCAACAATGGGTGTATTGATAGCAATAATAGTAGTAATAGCAATAAGTAACTAAATAATTAATAATTTAAGATTTGTAAATTCCAATGCAGTTTTTATAAGTTTGTAAAATACATTTCCAAATGAATCTACATATAGTAATTCAAAACACAATATCCAATACTTACATATATATAGCAATACTCATAATTTTTATGCCAACAGAAATTAGCAGCAATTACATAACTCATAGCAACATAAAACCCCCAAATATTTCCATTTGTTTTGAAGACATATGCATCATTTGAATACACCAGGGTGCTTAAAAAGGTGGTGGAAAGTGGAATTAAAAAGATAATACAAATCTTCCATGAACTTTTTGAAGACTCCTCATAGATACAGATATAGATGACATAGGTATATATTTTTTAATGTCCACTGGTATGCTTTGGTATTTATGCTTAGGCTCATATTTATTTCATGCCCTTGTAAACACTAGAAGGATGGTGATTAAAAGCATCCCTGGACACCGAGGGGATTATCTGCAGTGATTTAGGGAAAAAAAATGTTTTATAGTATAGTTACATTTATAAATTATAGGTACAGCTATCTGCAAAAGTCTAGAAGGGTACACTGAAATGATAATTATTGTCTCAAAGCAGAATGATTAAAGAAAATTTATGTTTTTAATATCCGTTAATGTTTAATCAATAAGAGTTGACAATTCATAGAGCATATAGATGAGCAGGGTCGTACACTATCAAATGAGAATGGCTTGAATTGTTTTTCCAGGTCTCAAATGCTGTTATAGCTTTGCATTCATCATTTCTAACATATAAGTGATCAGGTTATATTTCCCTGAAAATTGCTTTTATTCAACCCAATTAGACCAAAGGTCTTGGTTAGATTTTTATTTAAACTTTCCAAATAAATTTGTTCCACTTCTGAGAGCTCCTTAAATCATTTAAATCATCTTTTGACTTGCCCAAACCCATCAGCTGAGTTCCAAATCTGCTTAAATTTCTTGAGTATCCCTGTAATGTAGAAACCCCTCCCCATACTTTATTTTTATTACTCTCGTAATAAACTCTTTAAGCATTTAATTGATATGAACCTGCTTAGAATACACTTATTTCACCTGTAAACATTAAGAAAAAAATTAGGTGGACTTAAATGATACTTTTATTGAGTATTTGTAATCTTACACAGAAAGGAAAATAATCAAAAATATAAATGTGTAAAAGCCTGTGTTACAAATATTATTCTTCATGCTTCCCCTTTTCTAACCAGCACAAGATGAATTAATTTCCACAATAAACTGAGCAAATATCCACAATCACAAGCCACTAAAATGGTGTAGGATTATCTGGCCAGTATTTAGAACTTGTGGCTCCAATCCCATACTTTCTCTCAACTTCCTTCCATACTTGCCCATTGAAAAAAATTCTGACTATTGGTTGTATTTATGGTGACCATATATATAATTTATTATCCATTCTGGGACACGCCAATGAAAGACAGGAAGTGTTTATAATAATTAAGCCAGGACAACAGGTAATCTCAGATCATCCTGGGCAAAACAGAGCATATTTTCTTGTTAGCTTCGTGTAAAGTTATCAAATTTCCAGTATCATAACCCGTACTGGTATATATTTGGGTGAATGGATGCACAGATGGGTGGAAGAGTCAATGAATATATTGCATTTTGTGTTCATTCAGCTGGATTTCCTTTCTAATTTCTCAAATCAGTGTTATATATTTTATTTGCATAACATTAACCCACTTCCACAGATACATAATGAAAAACCCATCTTAAGGAAGATATGCTAGGGGAAAAAAAAGACCAGTGGAATTAAATAGAAAATCTGAGTATCTTATTGACTTAATTTGCCTCTTTTTCCTCCTTAGTAAAATTAATGGATTGTATTACTTGGTTATTTCGATCTCTAAAATGCACGAGTACAGGAAAGCCCAAGAGTCTCTATGTAATTGTGTTCATCTCTAATTTTAAAAAGAGAATTTTTTAAAAGTTTATGATGTAGATCAGTGGTGGTAAAACTAGGGCTCACAGGCCAAATCTGGCCCCTGGCCTGATTCTATACAGCACTCAAGCTAAGAACCGTTGTCCCAGATAAACATTTACAATCAATTTGATGATAGGAAGCACTGCACTAAATTTAAACCCCAATTAAATAAAATTTGATATCTCAAAAAGAATTTCATTTTTCTCGTTAGTAGATTGGTATTAGAAAATAACTTCTACTCTTTTTATTATTATTATTTTTAATTCCATCAACAACACAAATCTTTGAAATTTTATCTCCCTTACTGCATAATCTTGATTTTGCCTCTTGGCCTACAAAGCTTAATATTTACTATATGACTCTTTACATGAAAAGTTTGCTGACTCATGATCTGTAAACTCTTGATATCAGTTTTGTTTGATTCAGAACAAAACACACACACAAAACAACTTACAGAGACAACTTGCCATTAACCTCCATTGCTTTCTCACTGTTTAAATCCAGGTGTGCCCCTGGCTATACTGGCAGTCCAAGCAGCCCTGGAGGCTCCTGTCAAGAATGTGAGTGTGACCCCCATGGCTCACTGCCTGTGCCCTGTGACGCTGTCACGGGACTCTGCATGTGCCGACCTGGAGCCACGGGAAGGAAGTGTGACGGCTGCAAGCGCTGGCATGCACGCGAGGGCCGGGAGTGTGTTTGTACGTATACTAACTCAGCTGTTAGCTCTGGGACCTCGGTTCCATTTCTGTCTCATTTCCAATGAGAAAGACTGACTTTTTTTTCTTCTTTGCAATAGCTAGTGCTACTCTTCATTCTTTCTGACACTATCTGTTCACCTTCTGCTGTTCACCTGCTGTTTCTGTCCCAATCCTGCTGAGCCAAGATCAGCTGAGAAAATCCTCAGCATGCTTTAGTCCATTCATTGAAGACCTACAATGAAACTCCTGGAGGCGTATTTTTTTGTTGTTGTTCATCTCAGGGTTTGAAGTTTTGCCTTAAGTTGGCATTGCCTTTGTGACAGATTAAAAATCTGAGTCTATAAAATTTTTTAGAATCCTCCTGAATTTTGTAATTAGCTGGACATGCACTTAAGCCTTGAATTATAACTGACTCTTCTTTTTCCAGCTTTTACAGAAAACCATGGACATACTGCTTCATAACTTTCTCTTAAACTACAAAACCTGGAAGCAGTAACAGTGAACTCAAGTGTTTTTTACTCACATGTACAATAAATGAGAGAGCAGTTTGCTCTCTCTCTCTCTCTTGTTAGTGATTCTCAATTCGGTAGTGCCATATTGAAAGTACATTTAAATCAGTAGTTAAATATAATTCTTGAATCTAACATACATTCTATTCTAAAATAAGTTATTTATAAATTTTAGAAAGGGATGTTATACTATGTATTCTTTTCTTCAAAGAAATTTATTTCAGTGCATTTTATTTCAACATTTACCTATTTTACTGTGTTTATGCATGCCAGTATTTCTTGTGTTAACATCTTATGTGTGTGTAAATCTTAATAGCATTTTAATTAGAAGATTTTTTATTTGTGTTCTAGTTTTATAAGAATTACCTCAAAAGCTAAGGCAGGATTTTAAAATGTGCCAAAAAGTTCAGACTGGGTGTGTTTGGGAAGATAGGTTTTTAAATTGTATTTTTTTTTTTTTTTTGTATTTCAATCATTTTTAATGAAACTGTTTAAAAAACAAATGTGTGAAGGTAAATGGGAGGGGAAAGATGAAATGTAATATGTCATATACATTATCAAATTTAGTTATTGGTAAATACATGTTCACTCTTCACAAGTATAATAGCAGATTTTAATGATAAAGAAGACTACCAAAGTATTCCATAATATTATTGCCTTCAAGTTAAATTATTAACATGGATATAATTAACTAGATAATATATAGATACTCCTAATGTCAACACTAATCTAAACAGTGCTTGAATTATAAATCATCAATTTTTTTAATTTTCCAGAAGCAAACTTGAAATAATAAGATCATGTTTAACATGAAGTACAAAAATTAAACCATAGCACATTACAATCTCGGAAACATAAAATAATGGAATTATTTTCTAGACATTTCTTTTAAAGGGAATTGGCATTCTGCCCATCAGCAATGGTTTTACATTTTTTCCTGTTGATGATCAACACTTTATTGACATTTTAAATAAATTTATCATAACAAAACTTAACTCATCTTATTCCTCTCTCATATATGGATTTCTAATCTCCACGTGTCTCATGTGTTATTAATAAAAGTGCCAATTAGTTACAAAGTTACACCAGCCTTATAATGTTCATTCGCATTATTCTTGTCCCACAAGAAAATATTTGCAGCTGCTATATACATGGTACTCAGTTCAGTTGCTGTGCCCTGGAAATTTCAATATGCTTCTGGGATGAAATAATAGTGATTTTTTTCTTCTACAAAAAAGTGTTAAATTATGGGGTTGTATTTGAAATCTAGGCCCATTTTTCAAAGTGTTTATAATTATTTTATGATTACACTGTATAGATTTTTCTTATACTGCTCTTCAGCTTAGTGATTTCCACTCCTAGTTATGTTTTCTCTTCACCCTTCATTAAGGTAACTCTAAGAATTATTACATAGAGTATTCTCAGATTTTTCTTCCTTTTCTCTTTTTTTAAAATTTCTCCAGTTATGGAAAAATATTCCATGCTTCCATGATGTTGGCCTTTCTCAGGACTCAGTTTCTACTCCCAGTTTTGAAATGAAATAACAAAACAAGACACAGTGAGGACATAACTCTGACTTATTCTCAATTCTCTTTGCAATATATTTCTATATCCTTAAGCTAAATTAGAGCAAGAGACCAAAGAATGGATTCACCTGGCATGTTTGACCTGCAGGGCCTGTTTCATCACATGTAATCATAGCAGAATTTATAAGGCTGGGAGTGGGAGACAGGGGAGGCAGTCTGGCCCAGGAAAGAGAATATATACGTAGGAAGAGAAACATTTGTGGTGGGTTGTTCATATGGTGCTGTCTGTAGAAAAGAGATGTTTCTTCGATTAAATAGAAATAAGTTAATACTCAGATAGTTCAGTAGCATGTATTGTACAAGAGTTAATTTTGCTGTCTTTGGTTAATTCTCTAGAAAACACAATTTAATTAGGCCCACAGCGTGGATTTGTATTTTTTAAAAATGTACAATAAATGGCCTAGGCATGATCATTTAGTTATCTCAGGTGAGCTTCATATTGGTGGAAAGACTCTCAATACTCACTGTTAAGTTAGGTTAAGCTCTTATTTAACAAAGGATATAAAATTCTGCTGAAGAGATCAAGCAACACAGGGAAAATACAGAAATTATAGAAGAGTTTCGCTTGACCACCTAAGTTCATAAGAGCCTTGTTGCTGCCTGAGGAAATTGCCAATGAGCAAGCAAGGATTTTACTGGATCAAAAGTGGAATTTGTTGCAGGACCCAGAACTTTTATATGTGGAGTTTCCATTACTATCATGAAGAATTTACACAAATAATCTGTGTCCGTATTAGTCCTTTTACCACACACAAGTTCATCATAATAGTAATTTTTTTTTAAGGCTCACCTTGGCTAAGAGTTTACCATTTGCCAGGCTCTTTGTTAAGCACTTTATATGCAGTTATTTTAATTCTTGAAACATCCTTATACTTATTATCTCCGCTAGGTGATAAGGAAACTGAATTTAGGTGGTTTAAGTCATTTTCTCAAGGTTCACAGTGGCTTTCTGACAGAGCTATGATTTGAACCTACGTCTGTCTTGCAAATCTTATTTTCTTAACCTCTGTGCTGGCTACCAATATAAAACACAGAAAGCAAACATGTTTTACCCAATGTATTTGACATTGGTGAATTTAGCTCCTTACTCATTTACTTATTCTGGATTTAGAGCACATTTTACCTCAAAGAAGAGTAAAGGTAAAATGGGCAAAGAACACAAAATGAAAAATTTTAAATAGATATAAAGTCCACAAGGACTTTTTTTTCTGCTAACCATTGAGACTCTCTCTTCTAAGATTTAAAACATTATGGTATTTACGACAGATTCTTATTTATCAGAGATTGTCAAGTAGAGACTGTCCTCTATGCAGGAGAAAAGACACCCTAGCTGGGTGCTTAGATTAACTTCACAGTTTTTTTTTGTTTTCTAATAGGAATTACTGGGGACAGCTCTACAATGTATTTTTTCCCTATGTGTATGGGTGAGTTCTGAGTACATATTTTATTGGATTTCCCCAACCAGGATTTCTCCTTAGTAAGTGAGGTTAATACAAATTCATCCTCTTCTTTCAGCCCTCATTCATAATTTACATATCATTTTATAAAATGAGAAAAACCACCAGCCCTTCTGAAATTTGAGAATGAGCAAGAAAGCCATTATCTATTTAGTAGTAAAGGTTTGAATTGTGAAACACAAAACTTGGATTTGTTCATACACTATTTTCTGTAGACTATGTTAACACAATAACTCATATGATGTTTAAAATAGATGAGTGGCATAGTAAAATATGCTCTCCTAGAGAACAGAAATTAAAATTAGTAGCTGTTGGCAAGATGTTACTCCATAAAAAGTGCTTGAAATAACATTTTATAAATATCAAATCAATGTTTTCTATTTTTAGTCTCTGTATATGAGGTATTTGGGATATCTCAGTTTTTATTATTTATAATCACAATTTATTTACAATATGACATATCAGATGATGCTTTGTTTACCAGTGTTGCAAAAGCAATCATGAAGTGTGTTCTTTACTTTCAACCTGAGGTAAGCCTAACTAAATGTGATAATTCACCTTAACTCTGCAAAATAAGCACCTTCTAGTCTCTTGGTGAAACCTAAGTCTGAAGTTTTATCCTACCTTGATACTGATCTGGCAGGACGCATCACAACTATTGTTTTTAATAACCAGTTGTTGTCAAGGATCTTATCACCATAATGCAGAAGCCCTTATATTCATATATTATCACTAAAATACTGTTGTACATTTATAATCAAAGATGATTACTAATGGCAGTTATTTCTCCCTATATATGGGTGCAGGAACAAAATAGTAGAATGCGGTTATCACTGTAAAGAAAACAGGACTTTTCTATTCTAATAGATGATGGAAAACATCAATTAATCTCCAGATGCTATTAACCAATCTATAACTTTGCTTGTTATACATGTGATCACCTTCCATCCTAGCCCCCAAATGTCATCTTTTCTCTGCCACCACTTGGTCGCCAAGTAAGTTCCTACTCAAAGGCCAGTATGCCTGTTGTAGTTTTCTAGAACCCTAAGCCATGGCATGTTGTTCAAATCTAGGTGTTAGGCAATCTAAAAAATCAAATTCATTCACCACGTCTGCACCTTCTATTCATCCGTTTTGTTAGTAAAAGATGCTTGAGTTTCTTGTTGTCAACCTTCTCGGCACTGGTCCAGGCTATCAATGTGTAGAACAGCAAGGATCACTCTGACTCTAGGTCATTTTTCTGTTTACTAGGGACCAGTCACAGTAGTTAGTACGGTCCATCGAGAAAGCTGTCTTGTTAGCAGATTGAGAATTCAGATCACAATTGCCTTCCTTTTCAGTCAAGCTTTATTTAACAGTAAACTCAACTCTACTTTGATTATAATTTTCACTCTGACTAGGTTTTGAAGGTTTGCTGACCTCTATGAACAACAGAATCACATGATCTTAATGTTGGAAGAAGTCTTATCAGTAAGGTAGTCTAATCTTCTTCACTTTTCCTGTGATATCCCTGAAACAGACAGTATCCTGATGCAAGGATGCATGCTGTTATGAAGCAGCTATAGAAGGTTTGAATCCTCGCTTGCCACCTACAAGCTGTGTGACATTAGATTAGTTAACTTTTCTAAATCTCATTTCATTCTCTGTAATATGGAAAGAAAATAAATACATAATAGATGCTTAATAAATTCTAGCCATTATTATCATCATTGTTCTTATGTGGCCATTTTATTCGAAGGCATGATGTTCTGTGCAGCTTATCAGTTTCTGATGAATTATGTTCTTTAGCTTAGGCTGAATTCCAGTTTTCTTTTTTTTTTCTTTTCGTCTTTTTCGTGACCAGTAAGGGGATCACAACTCTTGGTGTGGTGTCACTCGCACCGCGCTCAGCCACCGAGTGCACCGACCAGTCCTATATAGGATCCGTGAATTCCAGTTTTCTGTAATTATCTCTAATTCTAGGCTCAAGTCACTAAAAACCACTTTTATGACCACCTTACATTTCTCTTTACAATCTTTACATGCATTGTCTATAGATTCTTAAACACTCTAATTGTGACTATTTTTATTGCTGTGGAATGAGGATATTAATAGTACTTATTTCACAGAATTCCTGTATCAGATGAGATAACGATAGTGAAGCCTGCCATAAAGTAGATATTGTGTAAATAAAAGCTATTATCTAATTATCTCATTATTATTTATAGTACTTTCAAAGTTTCCATTTATTTTTTAATATCTAG
This sequence comes from Galeopterus variegatus, assembly GCF_000696425.1. NCBI lineage: Eukaryota > Metazoa > Chordata > Mammalia > Dermoptera > Cynocephalidae > Galeopterus > Galeopterus variegatus. The sequence goes on from NW_007726545.1 coordinate 171,832, forward strand.
ACCATCCTTGAGCTATATTGAACTTGTTTTTCATATGTATTATGTACAGAATATTCTTTAATTTAAACATATATATCACAACTTGGTACATGAGCAACTTCATCAGTCTCAGCTAAGACCTATAGAATACCTTTTTCTCTATTCAAAAAAACAAAACAGGTTTAAAAAAAGCCACCTTCTTGAGTCTGAAAACAAATTTTTATTTTAGAAGATATTTATTTATAAATAATATAGAATAAACAAATCCTAAATAGATACTAATATAAAAGATTTTTCTTGAAGGGGACAAGGGAAAGAGAGAAATATGAAATTCAGATCCAGGGAACTATTAATGGCATTCATCTAGAAGAGTTAATTTAAAATTCAGACATTAACACAAAAATTATCTTTTGTGAAAAATGTATATTTACACATTTTATCCCTATTTGATTAGAGCAGACTATTTATGTATCTCTACCTAAAATTGGTTAATAGGCTTGGCCTTTTCACAAATACTCAATGCATTCATTTCGGCTTTAGCTGGTTTGGTTTGAATGGAGTGTGTGATTTTCTTTGTGACAGTAAGCCAGTAGTTATTATGCATGGGGGACTCTGGTGGAAATGCAGTATTTTGTACTAATTGCTAACAGAAAGATCTGTAATATTGGCTGCATGATTTGCCCCTTACATGTGCCCAGCTATAACGATCTGAATTTAGTACTGCATTTGTTAATATTAGACACAAATTTATCCTGACACTTTTATAGGCAAAGCCTCGGAAACATTTAGTCATGTGAAATATAATCATAGTCTTGAAATATTTGCTTTTGCTCCCATGCATTTTAGGCAGGATCTCACTTTAAAACCTTGTGTCTATTGCTAAATTAGGGGAATAGTTTGGAGAGGTTCTTCGGGGTCCTGATTATAAGATAGATGTTCATATATAGTGAGCAGTTACTGCACCCTTATCAAAGAACAGTTGTTTACATAATGTGAATATTCCACATCTCTACACACTATTCAGATTTTTCCTGTGATAGTGAATTAAATTTGGCTTTCATTTGCATCCCATTTCCAATGTTTGTTGCCAGACCATTCACATTCCTTCAGACACTTCAGAGGGCAAATAAAAGTAACTTGTGTGTAAGTTAAATATTTTGTGTTGGAATAAAATAGCAAACCATTATGAAAAGGGCACATTTCCTAATGTGTTTACCTCATAACTGCATGAGCTAGACTTGTACAGAAGCTTTGAAAAAAGTCCCCACGGCTGTCATATTCATAAGTCTCTCTGACTCATTTAGACAGATGTTAGTATATTACTTGGAGCATACTATAAAACTTACCTTTCACTTGTGGAAATGTGCTTGTACTTTGTTCCCCCAAAAGCAAATACAGAGACCATAAGACATGGGATAATAATAGACCTTTGGACACGGAGACATAAAATGAAATGTATGAGTCCTTGAAAGAGCAATTAAATACATTTTCATTTCAACAACTGAAGATGAGGAACCAAAACAGATGGGCAGGGGTACAATAAATGAGAGAAAAATCAGTATTCATCATGCCTCTTGGCATTCTAGCTCACCAATTTACTCTGTAGTATATTACAGTAAATCAGATGGAATTCTGCATAAAAGCCGAGAAAGCTGTGGGTGCTTTCCATGGAAATTTCTGGAATCATTCAGTAAGGAACATCTATCTATACCATTATCAACAAACTGACTCAATCTCTTCTTGGAAATAGGTAGGTTATACATTATAAATAACTTAAGGAAAGGGCTAGCAAAGGATTCCTAAAGAATACACTGCCCTAGAAAACATGATGAAACATCATATTATCAACAATCTTTCAAGATCTTGAAAGTAAGAAAAGAGTTAATTGCCTGCTTACATCCTGGGAACATCTGTCAAACACATATCTTCATTAAAAGTCAAGTTGAACTTTGAAAACAATGATGAACTTGGGCTCAGAGGGGAAAAAAATCTTTATATTGTTCATAATTCTTAATAAAATTGAGTTGTTACTAATGCTTGTTTTTAACCTGTGAATTGCAACTTGAAAGTCTCTGATCTGAATCCACATTCTAAATCACACACACAATACTTGGGAAAGTCTATCAGTCACCTATTGCTGTCATTCCCAAATTCAGTAGCTTAAAATGACAATTGTGTATATCCTCATGATTCTGTAGGTTGGCAAATTGGGCTGGGCTTGGTTGGACAGTTCTTGGATGACCTCATTCACATGTTGGGGCCTCCACTGGCAGCAGGTTGGAACTCTCCTCTCTTTCAAGCTGCCTTTCTTCCTCAAGGAGGCTAGCCTGGGACTGTACTCAAGGCACCAGGGGTCTACGAGTGTGAAAGCAGAAACTGCAAAACCCCTTTAGGCTTAGGAGTCACAAAATGCTCCTCTGCCACGTTCTGTTGGACAGGGTATGTTACAGAGCCAACCCAGACTCAAGGGGAAAACAAATAGACTCCACCTCTTAATGGGAGGAACAGCAAGGAAGTTGTAACAATCTTTAATCCACCCCAGAAATGAGCATCACTTGGAGCTGGTACCTGTGTGGTTTCTTTCCTGCTAATGTTTCCTTCCTAGTTTTTCCCCCTCCACTCCTCTATTCCAGTATCTCTTTCCTCGGTCAAAACTGGTTACCTCTTGCAGACTTCATGGAAGTCATCTTTCTTGATTTCAGACAGTTGCTGCCTCTCCAATCACAAGACAATTTTCTTTCTCCCTCTAATCATTGTTTTTATCCTCTTCTCCAGATCCTCACACATCTGTGTGGTTCAACATTTCCTAGCAAATATCTTGTTCTCACATTCAGAACTATCCTGTTTAGCCAATATCCCCTCCCCCTCATCCCCACCTTTCCCCCTCCCCCAACTCTGGTCCTCCTGACCTGATCTAACCTCATCCGGTTCTACCTCCCTGATCTTCTCACCATTTCCCGATCTTGCTTACGTGTCATGCTCAAATATTAATCCCCGCCATTCTCTTACTCCAAAATGGTTTTTTCTGCTCTTCTTCCACAAAGATATTCATCCATATATATTTACAGAATGTTTACTGTGTGCAAGACACTGTCCTAGGCACTGTGACCAGGGTGTTTAAGGTCCCTTCGTCAGTGAGGGAGAAACAATATAAAAATTAATTAGTAAGATATCTCACACGGACATGGGTGTTAAGATTAAACAAAAGAAATGTGATAGTGGCTGGTGGGTATTTCAGGTAACAGTAATTTCAGTGTCATCAGAGGCTTCCCCTCTGAGGAAGTAACATTTGAGCACTCAAACCAAATACCCAGGAGCCACATGGGTAAAGATGGAGGGAAAGTGTTCCAGTTAGAGAGCAAGCAAAATGACCTGCTCCAAATCCTTGCTCCCTTTAGAATCAAGCATCTCTACAGTTAATCATCTGGTCCAGTGGTTCTAATTTCTGGCTGTGTGATAGAACCATCTGGAATCTTTTATAAATGCTGATGCCTGGACCTTACCACAGACCCATTGAATCAGATTCTCTGGAGGTGGGGAAGAGAAAGACCCAAGCATCTATATTTTATAAATTCTGATCCACAGCAATGTTTTCATACTTAATGTGCCTAGAGCACATGGGATCTTTCTAAAGTACAGATTCTGATTTCCTAGGTCTGGGGTAGAACCCAAGATTGTGCATTTCTAATAAGTTCCCAGGCAATGCCGATGCTGCTGGTCTGGTTGCTACCCAAAGTGTGGCAAGTAGACCAGCAGTGTCAGTATCACCTGGGAGCTTGTTAGAAAAACACATTCTCAGTCAGAGAATCAGAAATGAGGCGATTCAATCACCTACTGAATCAGAAACACTGGGGATATGGCTCAGCCCTCTGTGATGTCAGAAAGTCCTCCAGGTGATTCTGAGACCCACTAAACTTTAGGAACCAGACTGTGGATCTTGGTGTTTAGACATGGTCAATTTGGCACTTAAGTGTGTTCTATGTTGTGTTTTCAGTAATTATTTCATGTAGACAGTTCTGTTGAAGCTTTCATTAACAAGGGTATGAAGTCACAATGTTCTTCTTCTTTTAGTTTCCATGCAGTGCAAATTCTCTTTCATTCTGGTTAAAAGATGAATAAGAGACACAGCTCTAGTTCTGGACTGTGGCTCCAGGCTCCAGAGCCTCTTCGTTGGCTCAGCTTGTAAAGTGTCAGGAGCATGCAAAACCCCTGCTGCTGATCCTCGACAGCTGCAGGTGCCGCCTGCAAGGAGCTGATTTATTAAAAGCCCTGCTGGGGCAGTTTAATCCCTGTGAAAGGATATTGTAACTCACCTCTAACTGCTGTCCTATCAAAAAATCAACCTCCATGCTCCTATTTGTTTACAAGCTTCAGTTAATGGTTTTCTCTCCATTAAGCAGCTCAAGGGAGCACTATTTAGAGAACTAATTGAATTCTTGCCAATTTGGGACATAATCCAAAGCTATTGGTATTTTCCATGTTTCTCCATTCTAACATGTATATGGTTTTGACACCACTATCTGCAGAATATAAGATAGAAATTATAACTGTATACATGAATGCGTATTATAAATATGGCAGTACATGCTCCTTGCCATGAAGATGCACCTCATTACTGTGCTATGCAAAACTAAAAAGTTCTGAAACATGAATATTTTTAAGTCCTCCACAAAAATATGTTAATTTTAGAAATTATACTACTGTTTATGAGATTGATTTGATAATGGAGAGACGATAATCTATTATTCTACCAACTGTACCACCAGCCCTGCTCCACCACCACTAAATTTAAATAATTTCTTTTTCTGATGATTGAAACTGTTATAGCTAGAATATTAGCACTCTTGGCTACTTAAAGAATAACATTTTCCAGGCCCATAGCAATTATTTATCTACAAGACTGGATAAGGTGAATCATCAGAGTGGCGATTTGTGAGACTGCATCTAATGATGGGTGATAATGTTCTGAAGGGCTAAAGAGGAAGAGTTCTTTACTTTTGACTTAAAAAAAATCTACTCGATAGATATCAAGCTGAAATTTATTTCGTTTTTGAATATGTAATACACAAAGCGTGTGGAGGCCAAATTGCTACAGATTCTCTACAGTACACTCCAATGTAGCACTGTCCATTTGCAGACATTTTTAGACTCTGGAATGTTCTAGTCCCAACTTACAGATTTCCTCTAGAATTGCTCATGTGATGACTGGAGGGTATTTATGTTATATTTTATGTCTTACCTCTCCTTGAATACTTCGGCAATACACTCCCCTCCATCCCCGAAGTCTGTCGTTCCTCCTCTTTGGTCCCTGGGTTTATATCATCATCTGTATTTCAGGTTCTGGGCAACAGGCATATTTGCTCTTTTGCTATTCTCATCTTTTTTCAACTCCCATCCATTCGATAGCATTAATTATCTGAGATGAGTAGCTTCATCTTTCACAGAATTATACTTGGACCATAAAATATTTCATAGCTGAAATCTTTGAACATCTGCCTGGGATGTTGAGCAGAAGCAAATATTCTTTGTCGTTTCCTTTTCACAGTTTGTGGAGATGAATGCACAGGCCTTCTTCTTGGTGACTTGGCTCGCCTGGAGCAGATGGCCATGAACATCAACCTCACCGGCCCACTGCCTGCTCCATATAAAATTCTACATGGTATTGAAAATATGACCCAGGAACTAAAGGTAGGTTGAGACAGGAACAGCAAAAGCCGGGGACAAGATGACCAAAGCTTTCTAAGGGGTATTGGCCATAATTGGAAAATACTCTTACCAGTGCCCCAAATCAAGGGATGCAGCTGTTAGGGAGGTTCAGAGAGTTTCTAATCCAGTGTTTTCCATACTCAAGAACTATAATATACAGATTGCTATTAAGGGAAAAGAGTCCCTTGTACCCCCCAGTGTTTGGCCTAAATCAGTTTTATTATGTTACTTAAATATGTGCAAACATAAAATCAGGTATGAACTCCTATACTTATAGCTCTATAAAATCAAAGCAAATTAATCTGCATAAAAGCCCACAAAACTAATAAAATTAAAATTAAAAACATTAATATAAAGTAACATGATTTTGGCTCAAAGTAGATTGCTGCATGCACCGAGAATAGGAAACTGACTACTTCCACACGGGTTCTTCCACCATTGGCAGGTGACGTGGTAACTCAGTTCTCCTACCTTTCCACATTTGAACTAGAGAGCCTCTTGCAAGAGGTCCTGAAATTACATGTGGCATTGCTTGACAAATTCATGTGACTTATGTGCTCAATCTGCCATATAATCAAACACACATACAATGTAGGCACAGATTTCGGGTGGCAATATTCATCTTTCAGGTGTATCACCTGGGATCCAGAAATGCTTACATTAATATTCAAGGTTATTGTCAAAATGAAAACAGAAAACTAAAGTTTTGTACTAGAGAACCAGTAGGCTTTTGAAAGTACGTTGACAAGCACCAATTTGAGAAACACAATTCTAAAACATTGTTAAAGCTTTCAGTAGTTAGTGGGATAGAAGAAAATGTTAAGAAAACTGGGGTTGTTTGACCTGATGAAAAAAGATGAGAGGTGTCAATTTACACAATTATCAGTCAATTACCAGGTATTTATTGAGAAATCATAGAATGTGCCAGGATTGTACTTGGTTCCCTGGGGGTTCTGTGACTCCTATAATATTTTCACTACCCTCAGGAAGCTTAGAGTCTATATGGTTAAAAAATAATCATTAAACAATAATCAAGAAATTAGCAACAACAACAACAACAAAACCACATAATTACCTTGTACTTTATAAAGATTTGAAGTACAGTAGAATGAAAACAGTGGAGAAATTGGTAAGATTCAAAGTAACCAGGGAATGCACCATTAATGAGAGCATAGTTTGTGTTGGAACTTGAAGGGTAGACACAACTTTAATAGGCAGAAAAGTATTGTTGAGGACTGGAAGAAGAAATCTAAGATTTATTCACCGGGCATTGGCACACGCTCTTCTAGGGAATGTGTTCTTTAATCCCGACTGTAGCCTTTAAGGTAAGTATTATTGCCTCTATTTTTCAGAAAAAGAAACCAGTAATGATGATAGCAAGAATGATTAACATCTATTGAAAAGCTAGGCAATTGACTAAAGTCATAACATGAAGTATCATACTTAACTCTGGCAGAAACTCTGAAAAATAGGAAAAGGGTTGTCATGGACTGAATGTTTCTGTCCCCCCAAAATTCATATGCTGAATCTCTGTCTTAGTCCATTTGGGCTGCTATAACAAAATACCATTAACTGGTTGGCTTATAAACAACAGAAATATATTCCTCACAGTTCTGGAGGCTGGAAAATACAAGATCAAAGCAGATTTGGTGTCTGGTGAGGGCCCGTTGCTCATAGATGGTGACTTCTTGCTGTGTACTCATATGGAGGAAGAGGATAGCTGGCTCTCTGGGTTCTCTTCCATGAGGGCACCAACCCCAATCATTAGGGCTAGTCTTCATGACTTAATCATTTCCCAAAGGTCCCACATCCTAATACCATCACCTTGGGGGCTAGGATTTCAACCTATGAATATTGGGAAGACACAAACACTCAGACCCTAGCAAGCCCTAACCCCCAATGTAACGATGTTTAGAGATGGGACCATTAGGAATTAATTAGGGTTAGATTAGGTCATAAGAGTGGGGCCTTCGAGATGGGATTAGGGCCTTATAAGATTAGATAGACAGAGAGATCTCTTTCTTTCTCTCTGCCATGTGAAAACACAGGGAGAAGGCAGCCATGCTTAAGAGAGCCACATGAGCAGAGGCAGGGAAGTGAATTGAGCCTGTCTAGCAGACATTCCAAGTCAGACCTGCTAGTGAAGATATGGCTGGAGACCTGTATGGGGCAGGGTGAGATGAAGGACAACCTTGAAAGCCAGGCAGAGGAGTCTGAATTTACCTTGTAGTCCCACTATTCAGGGATATAAAGAGTTTTAATAAAGAGGATGCTGACCAATTGTTTTCCTTGTACATGGAAGCAGTACAATGAAAAGAAATTAAACTAGAAAAGCAAACATCTCCGTTGGACATAAAAAGCTTTTAAAATACTACTTAAGCAATGGATGATGAAGTACTGAAGGGCCCTTTGGAAGAGGTTCCAATCTGTGAGCATCATCTAAGCCAAGGGATTCAGTCATCCACCCCCTTATGGCTGAGTGTGGATCAAAATGACCTTGGTTTTCCTTAAATTCCAATCTTGCTTGATTCTGTTTGTGTTTGTCCATCATTCCTTTAACATCTGGAGACTTCAGATCCCATTTTGATATATTAAAACCTTAAGCAAGTTATTTAACCTCTTTGCTCAGTTCCTTTAAGTGTGTCAGTGTTCCCCAGGCTCCAGCCAAAGACCGCCAAGAATACGCATGTGAGGGAACAAAGTTGAGTTTACTAACTCGTTGCAACAAGGGATACTGAACTACATGGAGAATTGTGGGGTGTCTCGATAAGAGGGTGTTAATAATAGGGCTAGGTAATTTGAGGGCAGATTCGAGGAAGCAGGGGTTTGCACTGTATTTGAAGAATTATCTAATTCTGTATTTGAAGAATTATCTAGAAGGAGGAAGAATGGCAGGAGGCAAAAGCTCTGATTAGTAAGGAGGCAGTGATCACTCATATAGCCAGGAAATGCGGATTTTTGGTATTTTCGTGGTCTGCACAGAGACCGTGGTTTTTCTGGGCTTACAGAAGATTACAGAATGATCTCATTTTTTGCTTCATTCATTACTGTCACAGAGTGACCCTGTCTAATGTTAGCGTCCTGTGAGATTGTTTATGTTCAATAGTAGAAGAATATGGCCCAGCAATGAGTGCCAGGCCAGCTCCTGCCAACCTGGAGGCCAGACCAGTTAGTTAGCACCCAGCCAGGTGCCTGTGTCAAGGGCTGCTGTTCTATTTCTTACCTGGAAACTGCATCCCTGTGGATTGGAATGGGAGCCTTAAAGAATCAGACTTCATCTTAACTCTGCCCGCTACTGGCTGTGTGATCTTGTGTGAATTTTTAACCCTCTTGAAGCCACAGTTTGCTCATCCACAAAATGGAATAGCATTTACCTCATAGAGCTGTTGTAAGAATTAAATGAAAACAAAACAAGACAAAAAAGCCTGGCACATAGTAATTTCTCAATAAGTTACTACAATTTCCATTATTTACCTGAATATTCGGCATGGCACTCAGTGTTCAAGTGCCCAGCTGAAATTGTTTCTTTTTCTTTTCTTGGAAGGTGAGAAGGTTGTTCTGTGTGTCCATAGGCAAAATGTTTCTGTTAAATGTACAACCCCATGATCACTGCAAGACCACTTACTAAAGTGTATGTGGAATGAAATCTTTTTCAGCACCTGCTTTCACCTCAGCGAGCCCCAGAGAGGCTTATTCAGTTGGCAGAGGGCAATCTGAATACACTCGTGACAGAAATGAATGAGCTTCTGACCAGGGTAAGTCGGCAAAATCATGAATCTTCTGAAAGCAGATAGAGCATGTAAATTAAGTGAAATTACTTCAAAGTTCTGAAATGCAAATCTTATTCTTCCTCATTCCCAATTTGGTGCATGAAATAGCTGTATTATGATTTTCTACGTCTCCTTCAAATCAAATCATAGAGCCCAGTAGCCCCCAAAAAGGTTGGGATACTTGAGAAGTGTCAAGGACAATGTCTAAAAATACCAGAATGACAGTGTATTTTGCATGCTAAAATGTTTATCAATTATGAATTCCAAAAGCATTATCTTTCTTTATGTAAAGGAAAAGAAAAACAAATAATAATACTTACAGTGTTTAATCTCATCATGGGATTTTTGCATTGTGTAGAAATAGTCTAAATCAGTATTTCTACACTAAAAAGGAAATCTTCTTTATTGTGAAAATCCAAAGCGTTGAAAACTCTTTTCAAAGTCAGAATGTAATTTAATTTATCAGACTTTTTAAGGAATTGGGAGTTTTTAATTTTCAAAGCTGCAAGGGGGTTGAGGTTGTTTTTGATGTTAGTGAATGAAGAAAACAACACAAAGCCCGCCATCTAGTGGCTGGAAAAGTGCATGACGAGAGAAACGGGTCTGCAATGTAGGGATCCAGTTTATCTAAGGGCTTTAAATGAAAGAATATTGGTGCTAGAAGGTTCTTAGAGATCAGCTAGTCCACTTTGTATCTTAAAGAAGAGCTGCCTCAGGCCATGACAGTGAAATGAATTAACAATTGCTATACAATTCGCTAAACTCAGGGACCTAAGCAGGATTCAGTCTCCAGATTCCTACTGGCTCAGTACCTTTTCCCCATAACCTGCTGCTGGTTTAGAAAAATATCCACGGGGAAATCAAATGAGCTTCTAAGCACATAATGCTAAACAATGGCTCTGGTGTTACAGTAGCACTTTTTCAGAATCTCATACCAGCAATGTACATACAATGTACATATACAAAATAGATTTTCTTGTCAAATCTATTTAGACTTTGAATTAAATTAGTGAGTACTTTTATCTGGTATTAATTTCATATGTATTTGTACTTGTTACGTGACTACTACTAAATCAGAAATTTTAAACAGGTCACAGCAGAATAAACTCAATTCAACAAGCACATATGTATGTTCACTACCTACAAAGCCCAAGTTAAATGTTGACAGATGGAAAATATTAATGAGGCTCAATCTATCTTCAATGAGCGTTCAGTCTAGTGTGTGTGTGTGATAATTTAAGTGTATGCAGGATGATATGAGACAACTGCATGCAAACATATAATAAAACATGAAATAAAATACAGAAATAAGAAGTGTACTTGAGAATACATAAAAATAGAACAATTTAATCTGGTTGGGGTAATAAGAAAAAAATCCATAAAATGGATGGCATTTTGTTCATTCATTCATTCATTTAATTAACATTTATTGGGGGTCCACCATGTTCTAAGCACTATGACAGACACTAGGGGTAACTGACATAGTCCTTGTGTTTATTACAGCCGAAGGATTTGAGACTAGAAACACAAGGAATATTTTACTGGAAGTGTCAGATCTTTATTATTTCTTAGCCTACATACACTTCGCTGAGGTAATGTTTGCCAGATTTTTTTTCTGTAAAGTTACTGCCCGTTCTTCAGATTCTGTAACACAAAAGGCCTAGAAATAAGACCGCTAACAGCAAAAATCTCCTTAACAAGTTGAATATAGTGAGGAAATGTAAATATTCATAATTAACCTTGTCCATACCACATTTATAATTAGAAATATAACTGTTATGGAGACCATAAATGCTGAAGTCAACATGACCAATTCTCTCTTTACCTGTGGTCAAGCTGTATGAAAATCAAAAGGTGAATTGATACACACGGAATGGTAAACAGAAAGCCAGATGACTTAAATATCCAATAACATCAGGTTCAGGCCGCCAGTACTTCTATCTCATAGTTGTGAATGTTCCTACAGTTGGGGCCAGAGTATGAGAAATGCAGTGGCCACAACTTCTTATTACCCGTGACTGCATTACACAGGGCCTTAGATCTGAACTGCACAGTAGAATTACCTGGGGCTAGGTCCCACACCCAAACATTGTGATATAATTAGTCTGAGAGACAGTCAGAGCACAGGGATTTTCAAAAGCTCCCCAGACGATTCGGATGTGAGCCAAGGTGGAGAACTACAGTGATCCCGTAGTCACCTAATGACCAAGGCTCCCTTTCCTGTGGAAGGTGCTTTGATTGGTACAGCCAAGTTTTGTGATGTCCTTTTTCTCTGCTCTGTTGGCTAACCAATCACTTTATGACTACCACATTCTTCGGATTTGTTAAAACACGTGCAAGTTTCATCCTTGTACAGGAGCTGCCCTCTCTCCTTCAAGTGCTTTTATATTTTGTGCTTATTTTTTTCATGGATAAATCTAGTTCCTTAATATCCTTGTATAAAAAGAGCAATATTCCTCCCAAGAACTAACATTTTAATATGTATCTTGATATATTTTAGTTAATATGTCAGTATTAACTAAGAAAATATTATATAATCATATATCTCTTTCAATGTATTTTGATTTAATGCCACTTTATTGCCCCCATTAGAATATAGGTTCCTCGAATATGAGAATTATATTTAACATCTTAAAACTGCCCTACAATATGTGTGGAATATTGAGATGCTTTTGGGGTTTCTTTGGGGGGGGGGGGTTCATTTGTTTTTGTTTCTATTTATTTTTGCCTACCTGATGCATTTGTTTTTACTTTATTTGTTTTTAATTTTTTTATTTTATCATTAGACAACATAAACATTTTTTGTGGCCCTTTACCACTTTCTCCCTAACCCCACCTCCCCCTGTCCCTTTCCCACCCCTGGTGTCCTCAGTTGAGATGCTTTTTGATGATGACACTATATATCTATAGAGTTACTGTCCTTAGCTCTGTTCTTTTTTCAGAGCCAAATTTTTCAAAAGCCTTTGGAGTAGGTCTGCATTCATTTTTCACTCCACTAAAATCTGGATTTCTACTCCCAGCTATTTTTACAAGCTAATCAGTGGCAAGCTGGTCACTAAATCCAATGGACGCTTTATTAATATTACTTGTGCTCCCTGTAGGAATTGCCGATTTCGATTCTTCTTCCCTTCTTGTCATACTCTCCTATTTCTCTCTTGGTTCTCTGACCTTTCATTCTCAGGCTCTTCCTCTGCCCATCCCTTACAAGTCTGGCTTCCTTGGGGTCCAGTCCCCACTTCATGTCTCCTCTCTCCTCTACCTGTGGGCTTCAATTGCCAAGTATAACCTGATTATTCATAAGTCTGTATTTTGAAGACAGACTTTATTCTCATGCTTTGGTGCCGTATACTTAACTACAGACTGAACATCTCAAACTAAACTCATCATGTCCTCTTAAAACTTATACTTTCTCCTATTTAGACCATCTCAGTGATTTATCCTCCAATATCTCCCAGAAGAGAAATGAGTGGGTTGCCCTTCACTCTACCCTCTCTTTCTCTCCCAGCCCAATTCAGTTCCCTTCTATAGCCTCTCTTTCGAAATCTATTCCAACTCCAACCAATTCTCATTCATTGGACAGAGTGAATATTCTAGATCACAGACCTGAGGATGTAGCCCTCCTCCTTAAATGCTGCAACAGCTTTCCCCTTTGTTTAGGATGCCATGTGTTACTCTCCCATTGTGTTCTGATCCCTGATTATCTCTCATCTCTTCCCACCACTTATGTCTCCCCCCCAGTCATGGTCAGGTCAACTGGACTCCCATCCATTGCCCATAATGAGCCAGAAATGTAGAAATCCTCCTCGATGCCTCTTTCTTTCCCATTGTGCTCCTGTTTATCCAAGGCATCACCAAATCCCGTGGGCCTCACTTCTGTGTACAGCTTTCATCCCCACCCCTCCACTCTCGCCCAGTCTCACGGTGCTTAGCTCGGGATTACCGCACTAGCTTTCTAGCTATCCTCTCTGCTCTCAGTCTCGTTCTCCTCCCAATCGGTTCTCTACACGTAGCCAGAGTGAACTTTTGCTATTCCAAATGTGAACATGAGGTCTCTCCAAAAAGTTTACGGAAAGATTCATATTATTTGTTAATTACATTCTTCCACAAACTTTCTGAAGTACCCTCGTATGTCACTGCGGTGCTTAGCCTCTTCCCTTGATGTCCATTGCTCTTAGGATGAAGGCCCAAACCCTCCCCTTGGCCACATCTCCCAACTCTTGGCCATCTGCACTCCAGCCATACCATCCCTCAGTCACTGTGTCCCACCAAAGAGCCTTTCCACACCTTTTTTCTTTTGCCTTGAATATAATCCTTCTCCTCTTACATCTCAACTGCTGTTAACTCCCATTCACCTTTTAAATTTCAGCTCCTGAAAGCCCTCTGTGATATTCCAGGTGTGCTGAGATTCCTCCTATGATTGCATTATACCACTGTGTTTTTCCTCCAGTTTGTAATTATAAGTTTATTTGCATGGTTGTTTGATAAATAACTCTCTACCCCACCAGACTGTAAGCTCCAGAAGGTTGGGAATCCTTTTTTTAACTCACTGTGGTATTGCCAATATCATGCACATAGTAGGTGTTGAGTCAATATTTGTTTAAGTAATTAATTGTGAATAATTTAAATAATAGCACTTGAACAACCAAATGAAAGACAGACAAACCCAAAAAAACCATTGATTTTGAATTTCTCTAAAATGCATTAAAATCAGGTATATATTCATAATTATGTTAACTTGGATACTTTGCTTTCCTTGATAAACGCCTCTTAAATGTTTATATTCTACAAGAGGAGAATGCTGCATGATAGACTAAACTATATAATATCAAAGTTTAGCTTTATTTACAATGTCTTTTACTACCTATTGAAAACCAAACTTAATGAAGAGGAAGCATTTCCAAAGTGATGAAACTAGTTCTTAAATGATTTAAGTGCCAACAATATTACATTTTTTACAATGCTTTATTTGTAGTTTTGAAAGGTTTTAGTTACCAACAATGTCTCTTATTTCTGTTTTTATATTTTAAAAGAGAAAGAGAAAAATACGTAACAAATCATGTTTGGCTTGGAACTTTCAAAATTGGCATCTAAAATATTTAAGCAGAAATTGCACAGGGAACTGGCTCATCATTCCACAGGGTCAGCTGAATGCTTCTTGTTTCTTGTGTCTTGTGTTCCTACCAGCTGTCCTGAGGAGTGCTTCACTGCCACTTAGATATAAAGAACTGGTAGGGTTAGAAGATGACCCTTGAGAATATCATCTAAATGGTTCCATCTGAAATTTAATTTTAGCAGGAAACCATATGAGTCTGCAAATGCAAAGGTGGATGGTATCTAATGTTATCTATTCAGTGGTTAGATTTGTCCATTAAATTCTAGTTTTAACATAAAGAAAGCAGAAAATGAAAGACACTAGTAATACACAACCAAGAAAATTATGTGCAGATTTCAAGAGGCGCAGTGAGAACTGCTTGAGCTAAAGCAAGAAAGTAATGGCTACACTGTTCAGAAATAAATTAATATGTGCATAATGGTAATGCATGCTGCCTGGATATAAATACTCTAAACAAACAAACAAAAACAAAAAGAAAAGGGAAAAAGACCTAGTTGAGTGAACTTGAATTTTTTTTTAAAGTTAATCAAAGGTAAGAGAGATATGTACAAAATACTGTGTAAGGCATCATTTACAAAGGAACACTGGAAAGATTGCAGAACAGAGGGGAGAGGATGTAAAAATAAGAAAATCAAAGAGAATAAAAGAAGATGGTATAACATAGTAGGATAAATGAAAAGATATTTGTCACAGGCCGGCCCGGTGGCGCACTGCTACAGTGCGCCACTTGGGAGTGCGGCGGCGCTCCCGCCGAGGGTTCGCATCCCATGTGGTGACCGGTTCCCGCTCACTGGCTGAGCAAGGTGCGGGCGCAGCACCGAGGTTTGCGATCCCATTGCCGGTCCCGGTCCGGTACGGGCGCGACACTGAGGGTTGTGATCCGTTGCCGGACACAAAAAAAAGACAAAAAAAAAAAAGAGAGATATTTGTCAAATACTCAAGGGACAAGATAATAGTGAATAAGAAAGGGGACAACTAAGAAACTAAGAGATGGGGATGGTAATTTAATAAAACATAGGAAGAGCCAAATTGAATCAGACAGAAAGTTCCTATCATGTAGTGTTTAACATTCACCTGTAACATTATCAATAGCCTGTCCTGGGTCCTGGGTGAAATTGATTTTTGTGAATTTCACTTTTTACAATGAAACCACTATCTATCACCACTACCCACAGGTGACAGTACATTTGTCATAGGCTTCCTTTATGGAGTCTCTCATGGGTAGTTTTGACAAGGGTGACTCTTCAACTTAATTGCTATGTAATGAGACATGATTTTTAAAAAATATGTCTAGATGATATTCTGATATAGATTTTGAAATGTGCTAATTTACTAAAAGCCAGAGCTTATACACTTAAAGCTGGCGCCAAGGTCCTCCTCCCACCCAGAATGCTCAACTTTTTCATGTATTTTCCTAGTCTTCCTGGATGTTAGCCAAACATTAAATAGTGTTTCATAGAGATAAAATAGAAAGATGTGAGAACTAAAATTTGTGCTTTGTTTCCAATTTCCTATGTGTGTGAGTTCAGTTAAGTCACTTAACCCCTTTATACCTTCATTCTCACCTGTTTAAAAATAGGGATCATGCCCTCTATGTATCTCTGAAGGCATGAAGAGCAAACGAGACAGAGTGTGTTGTAAGCCCTTCTGAACATGTATATAAATCTGGGGTACAGCTGAGCCTAACTGTGTTACCCATATTGTAGAGTGGCACTTCACATAAGCCAATGCTCTTGGTGCTGGGAACCCTACATCTCCTCCTCTTCTGGAGTGTAGGCAAGAGAGGAAGCTCTTCTTTATGTGCAGAGGGAAGGGTATCTTCTTCAATAAGCACTGGGCTGGCCCTGAAGAGTTCTGTCCCCACCACTCCACCAGCATGGAACTTGGTATGTCATCACCAACCCAGTTTTGAATTACTATGAGGCCAGTGGCTGGGGTGGAGTGTAGTGAGGTGTTTTAGTCCATTTTGTGTTGCTATAACAGAAATACGTGAGACTGGGTAATTTATAAGGAAAAGAGGTTTATTTGGCTTACGATCTGGGACAGCTGCATCTGGCAGGGGCCTCAGGCTGCTTCTACTCATAGTGGAAAGTGGCAGGCAGAGGGCGGGTTCAAGCAGATCACCTGGCGAGAGGAAGCAAGAGAGAGAAGCAAGAGAGAGAGAGAGAAGGTGCCAGGGTCTTTTTAAGCAGCGGGCTCTCACGGGAACTTATAGAGCGAGAACTCACTCATTAATCCCCCCTCCCCCAGGGAGAGCATTAATCCATTCATGAGGGATCCACCCCCATGACTCAATCAGTTTTCAACACTGCCACATTGGGGATCAAATTTCCACATGAGTTTTGGAGGGGACAACACATCCAAACTTCATCATGAGGACTGGAGGTTCTCATGCCTGGCTCTTCTCCCAAGCTCTCAACTTCAGCTCTTGAGTAGTAGCTTCCTATGGGGATCTGAAAATTGCCCAGAAAACTGCCCAGCATCCATACATTTGCAGGCAAGCATAGCACCAGGTGTATGGTCAGTTTGAACGGTATTGGGTATCCTCCAACAGGCTTTAGAACATTAAAGATAGAGTTGGTTTGATTATCACTATATCAGCCAACTACCCAACATCTCTGACCCTCTACAATATGCCAGGCACTATGCCTGACACAGAGCCCTAGCCTCCAAGGATGGAGATTAGATAGATATGGCAAAATATCTAACAAAGTGACTACCCAGTGCAGTCATGAATGGTGGTGATGATAGTTGTTTTGGAAATTTAAGAAAGGACAGCCTATGCTTGAAGAGGCAGGAATGGCTTCACAGAGAAGGTGGGATTGGGATGGAATCTCAAAGGCTGAGTTTATTTTGGATAAGTGGAGAATAGTTCAGAAGCAATTGTATGTACAAAATCTTTTTCTGAGAATGTTCAGAGAAGGGTAGGCAAGAAGAATGGTAATAAGGTTGGCAAGATTGGTTGGGAAAATTATTGTTTAGTAATCTATTTTACAGCATTCAAAGAATATTTGCTATAAGTTAAGCATCATACAAGGAGCTGGATATAAAGTGATAAGCAAAACAGACCAAATTGGGGAGGTAGTCAATGGATAAGTAAGCCAATTACTTATTACAGTTAAATGAGTAATTCTAAAATTCATGGTGCTATGAAGGAAATGTTCTGCTGAAGGAAGTGTGGAAACCTAGATAAGTACCCTGGGAATGGCCACACTGAGAAGAGACACTTAAATTGAAAATTGATGGATGACAAGGCTCTAGTCTCTGAATGTGCTGAGGAGGAGCTTGTTCCAGGCAATGACAGCATGATACAGAAGGCCCTAAGAAGGGAAGAGCTTGGCATATTGACTGCACTGAAAGAAAGCCAGGGAGATTGATTGCGTGGGGTCTTAGTGATAACTTTTTAAACTTGATTCTTTTCGTGGGGAATGTAGGATTCTTGACATCTTACTATCGGAGTACTCCTATAATCTGTACTAAGAATAAAATGTTTGTTAATGATGACTCTTAGACATAGCCACACAAATACAATAGGCGAGTAGAAGTCAAGACAATGAATACTGTCTTATCCAGAATTTAAAAGAGTCAGTGTATCAATATACATTTTTTAAAAATTTAGAATGTTTTAGGTTATTAATAGAATTGATAAGCTTGATGGTGTGAATACTTATGTAACTTATAATATTTTGGTAATATAGAAAAGATATTGATAAATCGAGAAAAAAAAAACACCTTAAGCTCAAATTATAGTGCACATTTTCTGTAAGAGATACTGCGGGTGATACATTAATTCTTAATAAGATATTGAGAGATGACCTTAGCATAGATCAAGTTTCTTACTATGGTATTGTGTGATTTGTGAAAATAGAGGGGATATCACAGAGTACAATCAAGTCCAGACTAGAAAAACATCTAAAGCAGTTTAGACTACCACATCTTAAGCAGTTGACCTTACTTAGTGCTTCAAAAGAAACATTTAAAAATTATATGTATGAATATGTGTATGTGTAAAAAGTTTTTGACCCATCTGAGCCTTGAACACAAACATGTGCATGGAATCAAATTTAAGGAGGTTACTGGGATATACTGGCAACAGCCACCACAAAAGCAGGGATTTGGGTAATGTAGGGATTGCATGCACAATTCTTTTATTTCCAGAAAGAATTTTTAAAAGCTCTTAAGTGAAAATAATTCCACTATTAATATTTTAGATGAGTAAATCCAATGCATTATAATATATCGATTTATACTCTCCAAAGCATTGTGCATATGCATTGCAAACTGTAAAGAGGAATTTAAAAATTTTCCAATGGATTCTTATCCTTTCATCCTTTTATTAGTGATGTCAACATCTGCAGGTTGAAGAATTAGATGATAATAGTTGGACTTCACATTCTACCCTTTATGCAAAACCTTGAATACTTGTATGAATGAAACCTCTTGCTGCCCTTGAGAAATCTCTAAATGCAGTGTAATTCCTGTAGCAACTCTTACCATGTTCTGTGCTGGCCAGACATTTAGTTCTATTTAAAATCCACTTATGTATATAAAAAAATTAACACTCTGGCCATGCCTCGAATGCAGGCACTCTGGTAGAAGATTGTACGGTATTAATTAGCTGCCAACTTGAACCTTATTCAAAGTTATATTGAGGCAGTTTGTGATTCTCTGATTCATTATCTGTACTTACACTATCCATATCTTTTCAGTAACAGAGAAGTCATGTTTATTAGCATATGCATACACATAGAAAAATGAAGTGTAAACCTATTTCAAGGTGCTCTAAACTTGTAGTATCTTTTTAAAAAATGTTTAATGTTAAACACACCATTTCTATTTGACTAAATATGGTATATCTTAATTATGAACACATTAAATGCATTCCATTGTGTCAAGTGGTATTTTAAATGTGAATTAAAATAAATATGGAGGAAGATACTCTTTAGGAGGTGGTGCTGTTTTGGAGTTCCGTTCTATTTTGTTGACAATGGTGTATGGTTCTGTGATTAACAGCAGTATTTCTGGTGATGTCATATGGGAAAAGCTAGATTCATTCTCCCTTAACATTTTACTGGCATCTTTAAAGTGCTGTAAAACAAGCATTTACTACTGAGTAGCTAAGCATTTCCCCCTCTTTGTTTCTTTAATTAACGTATTGATCTGAACCGAATCTATAGGATCAAGCTTATTGAGACAGATTGCTCGTTCCTCCCTCAAGAGATCGTTGCTGTGCTCCACACTTTTTCAGTAAATAAAATATGGACAAAACTGCAGCATGTGGAGGCTGAAGATTCCCTTAAAGACTTCTGGCAACAGTACCTTAAAGATATTTCAAAAATAATTGTGCTTCATTGCCTCTTCTGTGCCATTGCATGTAACAAGAGTTTTAAAAAGACCAAATACCACTCTGATTTCCATTTAATGGAAGAAGTAATAAAGTTTAATTGTATACTTGAGCATGGGGCATCATTTCCAGTACATCTGATCAATAATTCATCGATTGCCTTTGGCTCAAAGTAATATTTGAAAGAAAATGGAGCCAGTGGGAGCTTATCTCACGGTGGCTTCATCATCTCTATTAATTATGCTTTTCCTGAATTTGGATCATTAGGCTACCAAAGTGACAGCAGATGGCGAGCAAACTGGACAGGATGCTGAGAGGACCAACACGAGAGCAAAGGCCTTGGGAGAATTCATTAAGGAGCTTGCCGAGGATGCAGAAGGTATTAGAAAAATCACATTTTAATCATTATTTCTCCCATCAGAAAAATAAAGAGATTATACAGGACTGGAATTTCTCTTGTAAGAGGTAACATTTCTAAATTCAAGAGTTGAGTTTCAGAAAGTATTTTGGTGAAGACATCAAGGGCATTATCTGCTGAAATTCTATGACCTTCAATGTTAAATTAGTAACAGCAGTCAGTGAATGTGTGATTATGAGGACAGAATAGCAGTAAATTCTTGAGGAACGTCTATCACGTTGAAATAACTAATGGGCAACTTATGCTTTGTTATTGTTTGTATTCAGAATTATTTAAAATATTTTTAATTTTTATAGAAAAGCCAATTTTATCATTACACTTGGTACATTAAAGCAGCACTTTAATTTCTCAAAATGGCTTTGCAAATACTTGCTAGTGGTTTTTAATGAACATCTGTTGTTTGGGATTTGGATATGCTACTTTACCAGAAGCTCTACTGCATTTAGTCCACAATTCTCTAGGAATTAGTTCTTGGCATCTACCAACATGATTGAGAATCACAGTGGAAGCCATTTTTGGGCCAAAGCCCAGATTAAGAAACTCTTGAAGAAAACACATATCACCGCCCCCCCAGCACCTAGTTTTTAAATGTCTACTAATATATAATAAACATGCAAGCATGTTTAGAAAGTAGGAGGGGGGGACTTTAAAAAGTAAAACATTTTTATTGCTCTACAGTGTTACGCATTTTATATATTTTGCTTTGTAGTATAGCCAAATATATTTTGCTTTGTAGTACAGCCAAATAAATCAGGATGTGAGATAACCTTGAAGACAAATCCTAACTGATAATTCTTAGGCATCATGAGCTGAGAAGAGACAGAAACTCCCAAAGATTCTCCACTGCATAAAGCAGTAGAGTTTTAATCGGAGGCCTATTCTGAGGCAAAACATCTCAGGATCTGAAACAGAAGTTACTTCTACCAGGAAAGTCTCAGTTAGCTCATTGTGGTTTACTCTCTTCTAGATTGTTGTACTTTCCCCGGTATTATTTTCCATTAATGCTACTTGAATGTATTCCCCACCACCCCCCACCAGAAAAAAATACTGACAACATCCAAAAATCCTATTATAGGTAGAGCAGTTTACTCTGTGTGGATTCCTAAAGGCACTAATCAATACTCCAGGAACTTCATTTTCCTTCCACCCGAAATCTCACACACTCAACACTCATTGCTACCCCTTTGGTCAGTATGGAATTTTTTTTTTTCTGGGTGCCTAGGGCCTCAGGGTCACTTTGTACCATGTGTGTACCACACGAAGACACCAGCAGGGAGCAGAGTGGGGACAATATTTAACCCAGGCTTTGCTCACAATCCACAATCCCTGGTCTGTCACCAGAGAAAAGGGTCACCTATCAACAAAGATACCTCTCACTCCCTAAATTGTGTGTTGGTCTGATTGTGTCTGTCCAGGCGGGGCACCTTTATCTATTTCACGTGAAGTGCCATGTGGGATAGCTGTACCTGAGAAAAATAGGAATACTACTCACTTCTGCCCACAGGCATCTTTGGTAGAATGTGTCCAATTGTTAAAATATAATTAAAGTTCCAATTTGAATATTCCAGAGTTACACTAAATCCTTGCTGAGATGTACTACAAGGCTTGGCACTTTGGGGGTGTGTGGGTGGAGGCGGGGGAGAGAGAGAGAGAGAGAAAGGAAGGAAGGAAGGAAAGAAGAGAGGGAAGAAAAGACTCATCAAAAGCTGTAAGTAGGTTTTACAACATATCCACACCTTTTTTTTCTTCTCAAAACTACAGTAATGGGGGATAATCATCAGTACTTTTACTATTTTATTAGTTGTAATAAATTGCTGACGTTTGTCTATTTCAGTTTTATGTTGAGATGATGGAGCATTCCTTTTCCGACTTTCCATTGTAAGTCGTGGCCTCTTCATAAACAATCAACTTCCATTTATCTAAGGCTTTATTATCTCACTGTGATTTTATAATATCTACTGTGTCAGGACTCCTGATTTGATCATGAATAAAATATATTTTATTCCATGAATTACTGGAATTAATGAGTGGACATAGATAAACCCATTAGTATTTATTTCCTTACATATAAAAGGACTTAATAAATGCTAGATGCCCTTATTTCCTGTTTCTCAGGTCAGAGTAGTCGTTTTCATTCTTGATAAATTTACCCATCAGAGGATTTTTTTTTTCAGATTTAGTATGAAAAACAGTTTCTCTCCTCCTGAGGAATTAATTCATTTTTATTTTATGGACACTGTATACCTCTTAAGAATCCCCTTTTTATTCCTTGCTAAGCATTGGCTACCAAGACGCTTAGAGCCAGATTTAGAATCCACTGCACTGAATATTATGGCATGCCTTGCTGTCTAGTAATCCTTTCTGATGATATATATTAATTGTTTTACCTTTATCCCTATTTCCTTTTATGTTAATTTTATCTTGTTTCTTAAATTACTTAAAAGTTAATTTTGAAATAAAGTGGAAATTATTAAATAAGATATATTTATTTTACCATTACTTTCAATACTGTGGAAAAGAAAACATATTGAAATGATATTATATACCTTTGAATAAGAGACTAAATAATACATTCATCTTTAATATAAAAATACTCAGCCAAGTTTCAAACCCTGTATGTATAAGCACTGTGGCAATCAAATCTCTTCTATTAAAATGAAGCTTTCTTTCTTAATACAGCATCAGTTTGCTAAAGCTGTTTTTGTGTACCCTTATAATTTCTTCTAGTTGTTTACATATTGTTTTAATTCAAAACAAATAATGTATGCATTCCAAGAGATACAGCCATCTTTGCCTTTTCCTTTAGCTTGGAGAGTAGACCACAAGAGAAGTGATGAGATTCTATCCCACATTCTTCCCTTCCTCAATACTATTTAGGTCCAGGACCTAACTTAGATCCAATTTCAAAAAATACCTCCATCAAAGCTCATTTACATATTCATTTGATAAAGGAGAAACACAGCTTTGGCAGGTTGGGAAGTGGGATTTATCACTTTCATTTAGTGAAGTTGGTAGTTAATTGCATGGTACAATTGGTTAAAATCAAACGTACGCACAGGCACGCGATCAGACTGAAGGGTGGAGCTTGCACCATAGGTATAGTCAAATCAGCTGCTGCTTTTCTTGAAATCTTAGAAGCCAAAACCTTCTTACATTTAATCATTGACTCTCTGGAATGCTTTCCACATAGTCTTTTGGACCAAGGAGCTTTCAAATTAATCAGCCCCTGGTCACTGTGGTTCTCTAACAAACGTGAAACAGCCTAGAAGATATCTTACTAACGGTGGAATCTTGGAAAGGTTCTTTAGCATGTGTCAAGGTATAAATATTAGGCAGTGGACCAAGAAAAAGCCTCCCCCACTAACTTCTAGGAATACAGCACCTGAGCAATAATTTCTACCCAGGGCTGGGAATGGCCATATTTGTTCTTTAAGACTTGAGATTCAAATTTTTCTGCAAAGTAAACTGTGGTTGTCTGAGTTTGTTTGGGTTGCTATAAGAAAGATATCATAGACTTAGTGGCTTATAAACAACTGAAATTTATTTCCTTCTGAAGACTGAGAGGTCTAAGATCAAGGCACTGGCAAGTTTGGTGTCTGGTGAGGAACTGCTTCCTGGTTCATAGATGGCCGTCTTCTCGCTATGACCACACAGGGTGGAAGGGGCAAGGAAGTTTTCTGACATACCTTTATAAGGGTACTAATCTCATTCCCACCCTTATGATCTAATCACCTCCAAAGGCCATCACGTGGGGAATTAGGTTGCAGCATCAGAATTTGAGGGGAACATAAACATTAGTCTGTAGCAATGACTATCAGAAATAAGATGTCGACTACAGCAACTTTCTAACCAGCCATTTACAATGAAAAGGAAATTATGCAGATGCATTTTGGAAAGGGTGGATTAGAAATTGAAACTTAATTCCTTCTACTAGTCCAGTGTTTCTCAAACTCTAGTGTACAACTGAAGCTCCTAGAGGGCTTGTTAAAACACCAGATTGCTGGTCCCCACATCCAGAGTTTCAGACTCAGTAGGTCTGTGGCAGGGCCTGAGATGCTGCAAATCTAACAGGCTCCAAGGTGGTGCTGATGCTGCTTGTTTGGAGACCACATTTCAGAACCACTGTGCTAACCCACCACCTCACATCCCACTCTGGCTGCTCTACTTGCCCAGACTATGTGCAACTGTTTCAGAAGCTCTGAATGGTGCAAATCAGAAAAGTCCCTCCAAGAATAGAAATAAATTTTCAGGATTCCTTATGTCTTAAATAGGTCTTCAGATACACTCTTGAGTGGTAGAAAATGTCTCTTGGCCAATGCAGACCCCTGATTCTAGGGGTTTTCATAGGTAATATTAGAGAAATAAGTATTCAGCAGACAAAAGAGTTTGAGAAAACATCTCTCAACTTCAGGAAACTTTGGTCTAAAATTAATGGTAGATCTGTGTAAATGTTTCAGTTCACCAGTTTTTCAAACTTTTATTTGATAGAATTCTTTTTCCAAATGAAATCTTGCCCAGAACACCCACCTGTAAAACAGATTCTTGGCAGAATAGACATCATTTGTAGAACACCTGAAACACCTGGAGAATCCTAAGATTCTAAAGAGCAGAGTTTAAAACCTCATTTTAATGCATCATAAACACAGACTTTTGTGATGGATGTTATTGCTGGAAGGTATGTTTGAGGCTTAATCTATAACCCTTGTCCCTAGACCAATGCTCCTTTCCTCATTCCTTTTAAGAAAATAAACACAGGACAACTGTGTGGAAACACATGGCAGGTTCGTTTTCAGAAATCTCATCACTGATCATATTTCCATACAGTATTTTTCAATAGACTGAATACGACTGCCTTATCAGTAAAGCAGATCTCATGTTTTCAGCTTCCGAGTGTTATGCCCCACATCTCAGTTTTTACCTCTTAACCGAAGAGGATTTGACCCACTTCTTTAGTTGTATTTCTTACTTTTGAGGTTAGAAACACCATGCTTTTACTACTGTGCCCTCTAAAAGAAGTATCATATGGAGAAATATGTTGCATTTCCCTGTTTGTTACTGATTATTATATTAAGTGCATATCTGTTTCCCAGAAGGACCACCCATGGCAAACTACATTTCATTTGGAGATGGTAGTAAAGAACAGATGCTGAATGCCGTTTTTTGCATGTGGCATTTTTGTTTACTAATTTACAAAATTTGTCTTACCCCCTGCAGCTGTGAATGAAAAAGCTGTAAAACTAAATGAAACTCTAGGAATTCCAGACAAGGCCTTTGAGAGAAATTTGCAAGGTCTTCAGAAAGAGATTGATCAGATGATGAATGAACTGAGGAGGAAAAATCTAGACGCACAAAAGGAAGTTGCGGAGGATGAGTTGGTGTGAGTAAATGTCTATTGTTTTTTATAAACTGAGCTTTCCAAATCATTTATAGTTTTCTAAATGTCCATCATACATATGAGCAAAAGATACTTTTATGACCTTTATTCTTCATTTATTTTTATTTCATTATATTTTACCTTGCTCTAAAATAAATTAAAAGCATGTTTTTGCCTATGTACAAATAATCAAGTAAATGATCTTTTCTGGTGCTGTCCCTTCTATAACGAAGCTAATGGGCTTCTTTTATTAATCGCCTGCATTAGGCACTTTGAAACTATCAGTAGATTTTTGTTTTAATAAAAATACCCTTGGATAAATAAATTTTGACTCTACCAGCCCATCCTATTAAGAAATGCTGAAAAGAGTCATCGTCAAATAATTAATGACTAATTCTTTGAAATAAGGGTTGGGAATTTGAGGGTTGGGAAAAGTGGTAGTGATTTTACTAATGCTAATGAATTTTTATAACACATTCAATAAAATGGATACATGTTTGCATGCATATTCGGCTAACTTAAAATTGACTGTGTTATAATACTTGAATAATATACACTAACCCAGCAACGTCAGCAACACCTGAGAAACTGTTAGAACTACAAACTGTCAGACCCCATCCCAGATTTACCGAACCAGAACCTTTGGGGATGGACCCCAGCAGTCTGTGTTTTAACAAGCCCTTCAGTGGATTATGATGCATGAGAGCTACTGTTTTTCACGTATTTAGCCTTTCTTAAGGACTCAGATATTAGCACCTTAGGAAAACAAGTTAAGTTAAACTCAAGAAACTCTTAGCGCAGTCAGTTGAAATAAGGAAAATAGAGCAAAACCATGATATTATACTAGCGTGACAATAACATAGAGTTCTGTTCACAATTTCTAAGCAAAACATATCAATATTCATCCCTTACACTCAAAGTAATAGAGAGATGTTCCATTATAGTGAAACTGGTGGCTTTTTTTTGTTTTGGTGTGGGAAGTGAGTCAAACTCATTTCATCAGTCAGATTTTGAGAATGATATGAGATCCTTTCCAACTGAAACTGTTACCTTGCTAATGAATTTAAAAGGTGGGGTTTTGTTTGGGGTTTTTTGTTGCTTTAATTTTAATTATTAATGGTCTTGCCATTTACAGACACCAGTTTCCAACTTAATTTAGTACAAAGTAAATCTGCTTTACATTTTTTTTTTCCGTTCTGTTTGTATTGCCATCACTTTGTAGCATAGTTTAATACCAGTAACTCCTGAGGCAGTGACATGGGCTTTTTGTCTATTGTTGGGCTGGGGGCGGTTGCAGAGCTGCAGAAGCCCTTCTGAAGAAAGTGAAAAAGCTATTTGGAGAGTCCAGGGGCAAAAATGAAGAAATGGAGAAGGACCTCCGAGAGAAACTGGCTAACTACAAAAACAAAATCGATGATGCTTGGGACCTATTGAGAGAAGCCACAGATAAAATCAGAGAAGCTAATCGCTTATCTGTGGCAAACCAGAAGAATATGACTGCTTTGGAGGTGAGTCTTAGGAGCACTTTCCTCAGAAGCTTAGGAGTGGAGTCGGGTGAGGGCAGGGGGTGGTGTTGAACTTGTCTGGACTAGTCAAGTTGATGCACATTTGCAAAGGTCAAGAATGACAATTCTGAAAGGAAACTACTAAGAAGCAGAACAGGCAATGATAATTTTTTTTTTTTTTTTTTTTTTTTCTTTCATGATGATTACCCATAGAATGAAATGAAATTTAGATAACTTAAACTATGGAAGATTTTTTAAGGACAGTGTGGTACAGTGGATGAGCTCTTTACTGAGAGTCAAGGGATTTTGGTCTCTATGACAACTGTGCCACTAACAAGAAGTATGAACTGGACAAGTCAATTCACATCTCTAAACACCAGTTCCCCAACTCTAGAATGAGTGTATTATACTAGAGCATGTCTAGAGTATCTCGAAGTACTAACACTACATCGTTTTGCAATTCACCCAACCTAATCCACAAACCTGGTTCAGAGATCTGACTGCCAAAAATTATAGATGTTTTCTACATTTTCAAATGGAATCTGAGCACATGAGAAACGGAGAAATAGTTCATTGAGAGACCAGAGCTTGGGAAAATTTTGGTTCCCCTTTTCTTTGCAATGTGTTCTATGCAAATGATATTTTAAAAGAGACTAACATGAGCAGATCAAGTCTAGGTTATTTTCCCCTCCTTTTCCTCACAGACAAGAGGTACTCGTCTCCTCAAGGAGTTATGGGCAGCCTCTATCTTTGTCAGAGTGCTGATGGGTCTAGAACTAAATCACTTTTTTCAATTTTTTTTTCTTTTTTCCCCCAATTTCTTTCTCTCTCTCTTTCTCTTTCTCTCTCTCCCCCAAGGAAACTCTTATTCTTTTTAAAAAAAAATTTTTAAATAATTTTTTGTTTATGAATATTCATGAGATACAAAGCTGATTGTCACCCCTTGTGCTCATGATGTGAGGGCCTACTGGCAAATACCCATTACCACAAATTGCATTTGTACCCCGTGTCCCCCACCCAAGTATCCCCAACTTTCTTCCCCCTCCCCCTGTCCCCCACACTCCACTTTGTAGCTCAAGGAATGTTCTCTCCCTCTGCAAGTCCAATGCACCATGGTGGTCTTTCTTTCCTTCCTTCTTTCTCTCTTAGCTCCCACATATGAGTGAGTACATGTGGTATCTATCCCTCTGTGCTTTGCTCCAATTTCTTTCTTAATCTTAACGTTTCCTAAGAGTAAATTCAGTACCTTTGATGGCACAAACAATTTTCTCCCCAGAGACAAACCTACCTTCGCTGTTTTGAAAGTATCTGATCCCAATAGAGCAGAAACTGTAGCAGACCTATATCTCTTCTAACATCTAATTTTACCTTCAGTGACAACTCAGCATTCTCTGACATGTAGTATGCCCTCAAAAATGTTTGCTAAATGACAATGATGATCGAATAAAACAAACCAGGATTTTTTAACCACTTTTTTCTTTCCCTTTTTCTTTGGAGTAAAAAGTAAGAGGATGAATTAAATTTTTAAAAATAAATTGGTTAATGGACACAAAAAATGAGTACATTTTGTAATGACAAATATGCCAAGTATCCTGATTTGATCATCCCATATTGTACACAAACTATTGATAGTCAACTCTGTACCCTGTATCAATTGTGTTTCAATAATAAATAATAACAAAATAATTTTTTTCTGGGTCCTTCTTCTGGGATGTAGTCTTGTCATTCTGATAGAAGATTAAGGAGGCTCACTTTTTTCTTAACTGATGCATCTCATCTTAACCAATTTGGAGTCTACTGGCATGCTAGCAATATTCAAGAAAAAGCACTGTCTTGTGAGGCAGGATGCTGGGCTGCCGTCCTATCACAGGCTCCAAAATGATTCATCCTGCTCAGTGAGGTGACGCACCAGTGGCGTAACTTACCCAGAGGTGCACCTCTCCATTTTATGGCACAGTTTTAGAAATTAAAATTACCTATGTGGAAAGCAGAATAAGCATCCGGGAAGTATTTCAAGAAGAGTTATACTGGCACAGTAAATGGTGCTTTCCCCTATTCCCTCCTTTTAGTGATATTTAAAACCAGGAGCCATCATTCTTGGTTACCCCTAGAGATGCCTGGAGTTTATGTAGTCAGCATGGAAGTTCTAAGTGGTCCTTTTCAAATTTTCATTTTATATGCTATGCTTAACTAGAGACTTGTTTAAAATTTACTGGAGAGAACAGATTAACTAAATTAACATGAATAAAGCTGATCGTTTCAGGTTGCTTAGGTCTACCAAGGTTGGTACCAGACTGGCTAGAAAAAAAAAAAATCATCTGGAGAGTTTGTTAAACAGCAATGTTTCGTGAGCTTCCACTCAGAGAGTCTGAATAGGGTGGTCTGGGGTGTGGTCCAGTGTCCACATCATAAAATTCTCATTGAGTTAATCTGATGCCTGTATAGGTTTGAGAACAACTGATACATTACACCCATTTGATTGAATAATGAGCTTTTTTCTTTAAATGAACAACTTCATTGTGCTGTGCCCACTAAGGTGATATAATTAAGCCCAACTCAAGGGTTTTCATTTATTTTAAGGTGGTGAGCATGTAATTTTGATTATTAAAAATGTTTATCAAGCCCCTACTACAATCAAAATGTGCTAAACACAAAAGTTGATTGTATCAAACACTGGTCCTCATGATGTGGTTCTTGGAGCAGGAGCAGTAGCATCACCTAGAAACTTGCTAAAAATGCAAACTCTCAGGCCCTATCCCAAACCTATCAACTCAGAAACTCTGAGAGTGGGGCCCAGCAACCTGTGTTTTAAAAATCCGTCCAGTGATTCAAATGCAGCCTTATGTTTGAGAACCATCAGTGTAAGTAATAAGACACCATCTCTGATGACTTCACATAACTTATGAAGTGCATCCAAGCAAACCACTCTATGCACTACAGTAATTATCAAGGAGGTAAGCAGAAGAGCTCATCTAGCACATCTAAATCACCCCTGGGTTTAGGAAAGGGCTTCTTAGAGGCCCAAATAATTGTGCTAGATCCTAAAGAGTAAGCAGTAGTTAGTAGAAGGAGAAGAACATTCCAGAAATAGCAAAAAGCATATGCAAAGGCATGGATTAAAAAATAAGACATTTTTAGAGAAAATTTTAGGTTTTAGGATTGGAATGAAGACTGCCTGTGAACAAGTGGAGGGATAGAAATCAAGAGAAGATAGGCAGGTCCAGATTCAAGAGAATTGCATTGTGAGACAAAGCTAAGGAATTTTGTTTTTATCCTGAAAAACCTATAGGAAGCAATTGAAATATTGGTGTCAGGGATTAAAATTACATTTTAAGGAATTTGTGAGTGGTTCATGTAAACTGGAGAATAGGTTTTGTATTAGAAAATTGTGTGATATAAGGCTAGGCAATAGGCTGGGGTAATATTTAAAGTCTGTCAAGTATCTACCATATTAAGATGGTATTAGTAACTAGGGTATTTGAGGTCAAAGAGGAATGATACCTGGTCTCATGGAACTTACAATCTCCTGAGAAATTTAGATATTCTAACTTTTCACTATATGTAATACTGTGATTAACACTGACTGGAAGAGTCAGCAAAGGATTCACAAAAATGATGGCATAGCAGAAATTGAAAGAAAGAAAGAAGCAGCCTGAGCACAAACACAGAGCTCTGAAAGTTTAAGGTGTTCTGGAGAAATGTCAAATAGAGCAATCAGGCTCCTTCATAAGCTGCATAAAAGTCTGTAGCAAAAAATGGCTGTGGAAATGGCATTTGGAGCCAGATCATAGGAAGCTTTGAATGCAGCCTACTAAAAGGGGACAAGATTTGAAGGACATTTCCAGCAATGGAGAGAAGGCAGAGGGGACCTGGGGGCCTGGTGGGCAGAAAGAGAGAAGATGAGCAATTCAGTGAAACAAAGGAAGATGTATTGACAGTCTCTCCCAAAGTCTACCATTCTAACTTAGCCAAAGAAGGGATTGCAAAGAAAGGAAAGAGTAAGTTGCTATTCGAAGGATAGCCAGGAAGATAGCTTTTGCAGGTTAATGAAGAATCTACCATTCATGCACAGGGGAAAAAAAAAAGGTATTCAACTTGCAGAGTTCTGAAATGAATTAAGATAATTAATTAGAAGTTAAAGAAAAAATATAATCAACCTTGATATACAAATAGAATCATTTAACAATTCTGCTTATGCCATACTTGTGAAGAATAATTCTCTCTATACATGGGCCTTCCTTTTGGTTCCTTACAAACTCCAAGTTTCCTATCTTAAGTAGTTTATATCCTACATCATTCTAAATCCATTACCTCTCATCATTTATTTTTATAGCACTCATTTCATCATTACTTTAAAATGGGAATTATACTTTAATTCCCTCATTCATTTTCTCCCTCCTCCAGGCAAGCCATGAAGAACGTCTGTTTTTCCTCACTGTGTCCTCAGAGCCTAGAACGGTGTCTGGCACAGAGGCAAAACATTGTTTTCAATGAACGAATAAAGTGCCATAAAGCAAACACAAATAAATGATATCTCTATACTTTTATCAATATTTGGGAGTTCCACATCTTCATCTTTCCTCATTTCAAAGCTATATTCCATCAGTGTTTAATCTGAAAATTGGCCACTTCTAATATCTCTTTAATGTCTATGTCATCATTTATGCTTTAGTATAATAAAGAACACACTTTGATCTTTGTATAACAATTGGCTCCCTAAAATGACTCAGAGTTTTACAAAGGATTCTAACTGACTACTTTATTGAAACCATTTTAAATTACCTTGATTCATTAATACAAACAAGCCATGTTGGAAAAAGATGTATTTCTGTATCTGGTATAATCTTAAATCAGTTCATACAAAAGCTAAAAGCTAAAATTGGCATTATGTAAAGGAATGTCAGACTCTTGGAAGATAAAATGTGACTTGAAATCAGGGACATCAGGACTACCCGTACATTTGTTGTCTATGAAGAGGAATGACATATCAAGACTTCCTCTGAGTTAGCCATTGATGGGACTACCTGAATCAGCCAAGTGTCACCAGCACAAGTCTCAGGAATGAGCTCCATTTTCACTTATTCATTAAAAAAAATTTATTGAGGAAACTCTCTAGGTCCTAGAGATACAGCGATACATAACACTGTTTCTATGGATCTCATGATACAGTGAGAAAGATGGTCAGTAAACCAATAAACTAGAATATAATATGACCATAGAGCCTGGAAGCATAAGCTAACATGCATAATAAATGGTTTATTGATATATAATACATGATATTTCCATGGTATTGCATGATGTATTCAATTGTTGTCTTTCATCAGCAACATACAGGTCAATAAGCTGTGCCTTTTCATTAGTCCCTGTATTATGACTCATTGGTGTCTCTGATTTTCATCAAATAACCTGTGCTTTTAGCAAATCCCGGAAGAAATAAACAAGATGGTTCAATCTATATAAAAAATAAAATAATATTATCTATGTTTCTATACTTTATGGCCACCCTATAGAATATAATTCAGATAAATGAGTGCTAAGAAGAACAAAATAAAGTAATAATAATAGTTAACAATTACTTGGCATTGACTGTATGCCACACAGTGTTCTAAGCCAGTTCTCTAATTTTACTGTGTGTCTCTATCATCTGGGGTTCTCGTTTAAATGCAGATTCTGAGCCAGTAGTTCCCTAGAAGGAATTGAGATTGTGGATTTCTAATTAGTTTCCAGGTGATGCTGATTCTGCTGGTAGATAGGCCACACTTTAAGTAGCCAGGAACTAAGCATTCTACATGAGGCTAAATTACTTGCTCAAGGTCTCATAGCTTGTGAGTGCGCCGAGCTGGGATCCCACCCCAGGCAGACTGTTGCCTAAATGTAGCTTTCAATCACTATACTCTAGTATAGAGAGAATGATTGAGACGAGGATGGATGCTATTTTAGAAAGGTGTTCAGAGAAGTGACTGTGAACAGAAAATGGAGAAAGGAAGAAAGCCAAAGAACTGGGAAGAGCACATGGTAGAGGGAACTACCAGTGCAAAGGCTAAGAAACAGGAATGAGATGTATGTGCTTGGCAACATATTAAAGTGATTGATGAAGAAATAAGTAAAGAAGTGTATGAAATTAGTGCTATCCCAATGCAAATAAGAAATGTGATTTCTATAATAGGAGAGACAGTGCTTTCATAGTCCAGGACTCAGGGTCTATCATTAGGCAGACCAAGGTTCAAATCTTAACTACACTGTACTAACCGTGTGACCTAAAGTAAATCACTTATGTCTTACTCCATTTGGGCTGCTATAACAAAATACCAAAAACTGGGTGGCTTATAAACAGTAGAAATGTATTTATCACAGTTCTAGAGGCTGGGAAATCCAAGATCAAGGTGCTGGCAGATTTGGTGTCCTGTGAGGGCTCAGTTTCTGGTTCATAGACACCATCTTTTTGCTGTGTCCTCACATGGAGGAAGGATGAACGAGCTCCTTCAGGTCTTTTCTGTAAGACACCGATCCCATTTATGAGGTCTCTGCCTCATGACCTAATCACCTTCCAAAGGCCCCACCTCTTAATACTATCACCTTGGGGGTTAGAATTCAACATATGAATTTGGGGAGAACACAAACATCAAGGTGAAAAACACAGGACCAATAGAGTTGGTTTGAATTAAGTGAGAAAAGCTTATACACTGCCTGGCATATATTGAGATCTAAATGAATATAAACTAGCATTACTATTTATGTAAAAAACATAAATGGCCAAAACTTAAAATTGTAATTGGTGCAGTTAAATCTATTGGTAAAATAGTGATTGGAAGAATCTGAATGGGTCAGAAGCATGAAGAAAAAAGTAGGCAAAGATATGCTCCAAATAGAGAAATAACAATATTTCTCTCTCATTGATTTTACTCTTAGAGGCCAGGAATGTGTTGCATGTAGTTTTGAGACAAGCTAACTTTGAGATAAGTTCCAAAGAAAAATTAGAGTCTGCTCTCTTCTTATGAAACTGCCCATGAGGTTGATTCTTCCATGTTATGGTTTCTCTTTTTCTTGAAAAGTACTTCCCTTAAGTTCCCTTAGAAATCCCACTTCTTCAAATTTTACAGAACTCCCATAAAATAAATCTGCTCATGTTTATGCTCACTAAGTACTGATTTGTATATAGATTCTGGAATTCAATATGTAGTTCCAATGCAAATCAGTGTACTGCCACATGTTCAGTAGTCCATATTCAGCACTTACATTTAATTAAAAATGGATGTTCCATCCTGCTTTAAAAATAGTTTTAATTCCTCAGCTACTATCGCATAACATTTCTTTGCTTGGATGACTTTCTCACAATGGGAAGAAGAAATCACCTGGACAGACCTATAAACAGAGTAACTCTTGGAGGACTGGTTGGGTAATTTATATGATTCTCATGTAGCTACATTATCAACATGATGTACCTTGCTTGTGAAGCTTTTGTTCAGACAGCTCAGGACTACAGGGCTGGGTAGGGTTTTACCCAAATGGGATTTTGAGGTCTTTTTCATACTGTACTACAGAAAAAGAAGGAGGCCGTTGAAAGTGGCAAACGACAAATCGAGAACACTTTAAAAGAGGGCAAAGACATACTCGACGAAGCCAACCGTCTTGCAGATGAAATAAACTCAGTCATAGACGTGAGTACTTGATAAAACTCAGAATAAGAAGAGAGATGTTAAGACATAGGCTATCATAAATAGAAACCAATGAGAAATCTCAGTAATATAAGCAAATACTAATGAATGCTATTTTTTTTTTTTCTTGTAGAGGTAGAGGGGTTTTTTTGGTGGGTTTTTTTGTTTTTGTTTTTGTTTTTTTTCATTATTCTATTGTGACCATGCCTACCCGCTGGTAACAATTAGAACCTCATTTTGTTCTCCCAATAAACATGAATGTTTGTGTGCAGGTACTCACACGCTCACATGAACCTGTATTTTCTTTTCACAGTGATGAAGCACATTTTTTATAGGGGCAGCACCTATAACCTGCTTCAATATTGATATAACATTAGTTAAAAGAGAAATGTAAATCTGCAAACAGATTTTTAACGTACTGTCTAATGAAAGTACAGAGTGATATATGGTAATAGAAACGCAAATGGTCTAAAAGATCTTAATGACTATCTTTAACACATTTATACCTATGAAGTAGCATTTTTTAATAAAATAAATTATTTTTGATGTAAATTGCCTTCATAAAGTTTCCAATCTCTTTCATTAAATAACAGCTTTTATTCTTTATTCTCTTTTTGCTATGCCAGCAAATTTGAAGTTTCATAAAAAACTAATCATGTGTAATTATGTTTCATAAAGAAATTAGTAAATTAAGAGAGACTTGGATTCACTTGCTTAGAATTCCCTCTCTTCTCTATATATCAGTATGTTGAAGACATTCAAACTAAATTGCCACCAATGTCTGAGGAGCTTAAAGATAAAATAGATGACCTCTCCCAAGAAATAAAGGACAGGAAGCTTGCTGAGAAGGTGTCCCAGGCTGAGAGCCATGCGGCTCAGCTGAATGATTCATCTGCTGTCCTTGATGGGTATGTCATGTGTTGTTGGAAATGTCTATTTATTTGATACTTGTCCAAAAGTTTTGACTAGCAGAGATGGTAGAGGATCACTTTCAAATCTTGATTTCTGTAATTTTGAGCATACAAGCTAAAGAGCCTTTCTGTGGAAGAGCCTAATTAATAGGGCCTGGGCAAAGCTCTTCTGGAGCAACATCAAAATTCCAAGTTAAAAGCGGATTCAAATATGACTTGCTAGGAAGTAAACATAGCCCTAGGCTACACACATAAAAATTATTTTCTGTTCTTTACAAAAGCACAGTGGTTGCCTTATTAGCCTTTTAAATTATAGTATATAAATATATATTCTGCTTCAAATTTCAGTTTTATGTTCCTAATGGAGTCAAAACAATTTATTGTTAAAAGGGTGGCTATTGAAAATGTGGCCCTATACATAAAATCTTTAAGTCTTCTTTTCTATTTCAAACTCCAGGAAAACACTACATATGCCCCTGTGAAATAACAGCTCATTATAGCTGGAATTATTACATGGGTCAGAGGAGGGAGGGGCAGGTAGGAAGGGTGTATTGGACCTGTGACCTGTCTTTTAGGTGTAACTCATATGCTATCCCTACAATTTTGGGATTGTCACACTAAATGCAGGTGCTATTAGCCCCAAGACTAATTTTTCCAAATAAATCTACACCACATGCAAGTTTATTTTCCATACTTATCATTCATTGATACAAAGGAAAATATTAATGTTTGAGGACCTTGGGCATTACATGCACAATTTAGAGTGAAGGGTGATAGATGGAACAGTAAGCTAGAACTCAGAAGATCCAGGCTCATGTGACCTGAAGCAAGCTATTTAGCCTTCTAACATCCATTTAGCTTCCCCTAGGAAATGCACCCACCCCAGAGGGATTCTGTGAAATCTATTCCAGTAACAAGTGCTCTGAAACCTGGAATGTACTTAACAAATAACATGAAAGATTGCCTCATTGCATACATGTGATTGCAGAAGCTCTTGGAGGATGCTATGCGTATTTAAGATATGTTGGTAGTATTTCACAGCTGAATTATTTAGAAATATGAGTTTAAGCTGAAAACGAGAACCCAATGCAGTAAGTAGATATGTTACCATAATTTGGAATTATCATAATTGCATTGGCCCTCATCATTTGGAAGCCATGTTTGTTATAATTAGGATTTTTTTCATTTGAGAACCTTTGAGTACTCTGACATTCTTTTTTTGGGTCATCCCAACAGTATCCTTGATGGGGCTAAAAACATCTCCTTCAATGCGACTGCAGCCTTCAAAGCTTATAGCAATATTAAGGACTACATTGATGAAGCTGAGAAAATTGCCAAAGAAGCCAAAGGTCTTGCACATGAAGCTACAAAATTGGTAAGAAACAAACAATGTATGTGCTAACAATGGAGGTCAACCTTTTTGAATACGTACCCAAACTAAACTTTTCTTTTCTTTTTCAGCTTACTCATTTTATTTATTTATTTATTTATTTATTTATTTATTTATTTATTATGAATATTCATGAGATACAAATTACCAGAAATTGCTTTTATACCCGATGTCCCCACCCAGTTGTTCCCCAACCACCCTCCCTCTCCTCCTCTCCCCACCACTCCGCTTTGCAGCCCTAGGAAAGTTCCCTCCTTCTGTAAGACCATTGCACTACTGTGGTCTTTCTTTCCTTCCTTCCTTTCTCTCTTAGCTCCTACATATGAGCGAGAACATGCAGTATTTATCCCTGTGTGTTTTGCTTATTTCACCCAACATAAGTTTCTCAAGTTTTGTCCATGTCGTTGCAAATGGGAGTATTTCATTATACCACAGTTTCCTTAAACTTTTCAAATTTAAGTGAGCTCTGGAAAATCCTAGTAAATTAGAATATTTGTTTTGAATCGTTTTCAAAGACTTCTTTTAAAAATTTTATTCAAAATAAATTCTCGGTGTGCTGTAATCATAGCAGAAGTCTTCTCAGTCACCCACTATTTATCACTGTCAGCATCTTGAAGTTATCACAGCTGCCAAGCAGGTTTGTGCCACCACAACATAAAAACAGGTAAACAGAACACTCTGGACAGGGAAGTATAACAGTGTTATTCTAAATGTCATAAGTAATAAAAGTTAACACCATTGTTTATAATCACACACAAGTTGGTTAAATGTGAAGTTTAACTATAAAGTGCACTTTTTACAAAACACATCAGATTATATGCTTCTTAACTATTTATACTATTTTTATGAATTAAAAAGGCCTTAACTTTTGGCTCTGGTCATTGTTCAAAATTCATTTGGAACTACTATTTGGAGTTTTGGGATTCCAAATTTTATCACATTATTTGAGTATCTTTAATAGTGACAAATCCTTATCCTTTGTATGTTGGGCAACATTTTGTAAATAAGTTGCGTGATAAGCCTTGGTAATATTTAATTTGACATATTTTAGGTCAAAAAATATCTCATAGAAAGTACATTGTGAGTTAAAATGTTTAGAACCATAATTTACTCTTTTTGCTTCACACAGAAGAATCTCCCAAATGCATCAAAATTTGGAGGAGGGGAGTGGACCTGACTGGAAATTGGCTATAAATAAAATATACATAAATAATAGTATTAAAAAAACAGATCAATATTTCCTTTGCTCTGGTATTGGGCAAAAAAATGCTTTCTTGGATTTCAGGGATATTCAAATATTTAATACCGTCTTTGGGGGTTTATTTTATGATCATAATGAAAATGTCATATTCTATCAGCAATACTTCTGTTTTTGGTATCTCTGGAATGAGCTCTACTAATGCCATATGTTCTGTTTATTTCTTATTCAAAATAGAGACATGATCATTGTAGAAACTTTCCTATATTCAGTTATCCTTTCAAATGAACCTATTTTTTTTTAAATCTAAACTAAATTTTGTATTCATCTTCTTATAGATAATTTTCTATTTTAAAGACCCTAATTTTCAAGTTCACCGTTTTCATCCAACCTGTTTTACTGAAGGACCATTTTCAGCATCTAATACAAGACCTAACAAACCGTAGGCACTCATGAATGAATGAATGGATGGATGGATGGA
The DNA here is from genome assembly GCF_000696425.1 of Galeopterus variegatus. Classification (NCBI taxonomy): domain Eukaryota; kingdom Metazoa; phylum Chordata; class Mammalia; order Dermoptera; family Cynocephalidae; genus Galeopterus; species Galeopterus variegatus. Next base: position 210,676 of record NW_007726545.1, read on the forward strand.
TGGATGGATGGATGGATGAATGAGTGAATGAGTGAATGAATTTCATTATAGTTGATACATTTCAAGCCTATTTACAATCTTTTTTACCAATAAAAATCTTGCTATTGTCATTGCTTTATACTTAAAAATGTCTAACATTTTTATGTTAAAGAGCTATTTAATTTCACCCAATTAAATACTCTCACTTTACACTTAGGAAACTCTCATTTTTATGGCAATGTGAAATGTGCACTTCTCTTTACCACCAATGTTTTACATGATAGGCTAACCAACCTCAGACATAGAGCTATGATGAGTTGTAATGCATCACAGCATGTCCCCTGATATTGTTATTCCTTCTCTCTTTCCACAAACCATGTAAGAATAATTAAATGTCTGAAAAATTGCAAGATAAGTGCTGAAAAGAATCACTGGCTTATTAAATGGCTATCAGCAAATACAAAGAGGATTGATTTGTCCCAGAAAGTTTGTTAGATTGTGTTTTATGAACAGAATTTTAAAAGCTTTAATTTTAATAAAATTTTAATAGTTCTATTTTGCTGGAAAAGAAATATGTTTGCCAAACATGAAGTTTGGCAGTTACCTAGACAAGACTGGCATCTCATAAATATAAGATCTGGTGTTATTGCTAGAGCTATAGATAAACACAGAGGATGAGGTTAAGTTTATTGTTTAACTATGAAAGAATTCAAAGGATAACAATACAGAAGAGTCTTCTACCCATTTAAATCTAGTCCTACAAAGAAGGAAGAATGCCTTCAATGAATTAGAAAGAAAAAAAGAAACAAGGCATTTGCAGGAGGAGACAAAAAAGGCCTATTAGACAAGCAATAAAACAACCAATTACCACTGTGAAGAAAATGGAAGTGAGATCATTTGAGAAGAAAAAAAGCATTGAAAATACCATAAAAACAGAAACCAATGAATGGTAGAAATAACCTCTAAGCATAATTGAGACAGTATTTTTAAGGCCACTTTAATTTTTAAAATTTGCTTAATCTACCTATTTATAAACACTCACAGATAATCAAGAAGGGAATTGAAAGGAAAATGTGAAAGAGAAGAAAGCTGACACTTTATAAGCAAGAGGAGGCTATATGCAATTTAAGTTTGCAGTATGGTATACCTCTATAATGAGCAACAAACACTTTTCTTGCATAGATAATTTCTCTAACTATCAGGATGAAATATTATTTCACAAAACTAGACATTATAAGAAAACCCACTATTTTTCTATTAGTGTTGGGTAGGAAAAATATTATAAAGCATTTGTTTTCTTACATACAATCTCCAAGATAACATCTCATTTAGACCTCTCTTTGGTGGGTACAAGGAAAGGAGAAAGGAAAATGTCAATATCTCCAAACAGCAAGCAAACAAACAGAAGAAGGAATTATCCTTAGTTCTTAGTTGCATAGTTCTGGTTCTTAATGATAATGAAGAATCATTATATGACAGTTATCACACAAGCATCTTCACCTGTTCTGAAATGTCGTCTTCCTCCCCTTCTTCTTTTCCTCTCTCTCCTCCCTTTCTCTAAGGCAGTGGAATGTGCTAGTTATGTTTATATACTTTGATGTGCAAAATTTAGGCAATCCTCAACTTCTCTAAGTATCTTGCATTAAAAAAAAAATGAATTACTCTAACTTTCCATGGCAACTGAAGATTTCATCTTTCTCTGGCCCCTCTCTTCTTCACCTTGCAGTCACTGTCATCGTCTGAAACTTTCTGTCTCTTTCTCTGTCTCTCTCTCACACTCACACGCCCACCCACCCACAATGTTCCTTAATACCCTCTCGTCCTAAATCCCATTTCTCAATTTTTCTCAGGGTTTAGTTAGATTTTCACTAGGAATGAGTATTAGAAATTGGGAAGAATTTATACTGTCTGTATTAGTCAGGCTTCTCCAGAGTAACAGAACCCGTAGGAGACAGATGACAGACAGAGAGAGAGAGTAGATATGAGAGGAGGTGTACCGTGAGGAACTGGCTCACATGATTATGGGGATGCTGAGAAGTGCACAGTCCGCTAGCTGCAGACCCAGGAAAGCTGGTGGTGTAGTTCAGTTTGAGTTTAAAGGTCCAAGAACCAGAGAAGCCAATGCTATCAATCCCAGTCCAAGGGCCAGAGAAGATGACATAAGATGTCCCAGCTCAGCCTGTAAAGCAGGAAAAAAGGGGTGAATTTCCCCTTCCTCCGCTTTTTGTTCTATTCAGGCCCTCAATGGATTGGATGAGGGGCGACCACACTGGGGAGGGCCACCTCCTTTACTCCCACCAAGAAACACCCTCACAGACACACCTGGAAATCATGCTTCATCTGGGTGGCCGTGGCCAGTCAAGTTGACACATAAATTAAATAACATGCTGGTCTTCAACTCCAGTCTTCCTCTGTATTCTCCAAATTCAAATTCTTCCTCCTGTTAAGATTACCCATATTTCTTGGGAGCCATTATTCTAAAAATTGCTGGTAGGGTCTTTCCCAGACAATTGTAAGAAAAAAATATAAAAAGCAGAGAAGATGAGGGCAGTTTGAAAGTAATGCATTTTCTCATAAAAACAATAATACTGGGATAGTTGGTAAAGAATGGTGCTGTGTAAGCAAGATGCAACTTTAGACAAACTGAAGAAAAGGGAGGGAAAGCCCAGAAAAAAAGAATATTATACAGGAGGAGAATATGCCTAAGAATTAAGTAAGTTTAAAGTGTTAGACATATATCCTAATAAATACATGAACTGCTCTTATAAGTACCTTCCCAGTGTTCATTACCTAATATGAGGAGAGTGAAAATCCACAGAAACCTCAAAAGGAACTTTTTCTTGCTCTAAGGTCAAGTGTCTAAGAAATAAACTAGATTTTTGAAAATTTATTCTTAAGTGGCATATCAGTGAGGGGAGAAAAACCCTGACATAAAGCACTAACTACAGTCATTCCCCCCCCCCTTACCTGTGGGGAATAGTTCTAAGACCCCCAGGGGACAGTACTGAACCCTACATATTCTATAGTTTTTCCTATAGACACATACTTATGATAAAGTTCAATGTATAAATTAGGCACAATAAGAGAAGAACAACAATAACTAATAATCAAATGAAACAATTATAACAATATACCAGCATCACTACTCTTGCACGCTGGGGCCATTATTAAGTAAAATAAGGGTGACTTGAACACGAGCACTGCCGTACCACAGCAGTAGTTGTGATAACCAAGACAGTGACTAAGTGACTTCCAGGCTGCGAGCACCTACAGCGTGTGCACACTGTATAAAGGGATGAGTCACCTCCCAGGCAGGATGGAGCGGGACAGAATGAGACTTCATCAAGCTACTCAGAACAGTATACAATTTAAAGCTTATGTATGGTTTATTTATGGAATTTTACATTTAATATTTTTGGACTGTGTTGGCCATGGGTAACTGAAACCACAGAAAGCAAAACCATGGATAAGATGGTGGGGAGGGGACTCCTGTACTATAAAATACACTATAAAATATATTTCATTCACTGAACTACTATAAAGTATGCTTCAAAGGGAACATCAAAATCAACAAAATCAAGGAGCGTGGAGATTAGAGGCAAAAGTGAAAAAAATAGTAAATTGCTACAAATCAAAGTAAGCATTGTGAGGATCGATATAATAATTACTAAATGTGTGGAATTAAAAACAAAGTAGAACTAAAATACAAGAGAGTAGTAGTAAAGTGGGGCAGTTATTCACAGTTAAAACTTTTTAAGGTTCTTGAATTTTTGAAGAGAGTGAAAAGCTGTTACCTTTCATCTTTATTAAGTATACATATAAAACATTGAGGATTAGAATAGAATATAAATAACATTATTAGATATCTTCAGGGAAACAGTACCAATAGGATGTGTATGCATGTATACTGAGAGATATGTATTTTAAAGAATTGGCTCATGCAGTTGTGGGTTCTGGCAAGTCTGAAGTCTATGGGGCAGGCCACCAGGCTGGATAGCCAGAGAAGGGTTGATGTCGCAGTCTTAAGTTCAAATGCATCTGAAGGCAGAATTTCTTTTTCCTTAGGGAGCCTCAGTCTTTTAAGACCCCCAACTGATTGGATGAGGTTCACCCACATTATGGAGAATAATCTGCTTTACTCAAAGTCTATTGATTTAAATGTTTATCATATCTAAAAAATACCTTCATAGCAACATCTAGACTGGTGTTTGACCAAAAACTCAGTACCATAGCCCAGCCAAGTTGACACCTAAAATTAACCATCACAAACAGCTATGCATTTCAAACAAATAGAAAAAAGAATGTGAAGGGGAGGAGAATTTTAAATCAATTCTATAAAAACCAAAAACAAAAAAAAAAAAAAAAAAAAAAAAAAAAAAAAAAAAAAAAAAAAGAAAGAAACAAGCAAGCAAAACGTGGTAAATATAAAACAAAATATGGTAGAATTAAACCCAAATATAGCAGTCAGGGTAATTATCACTACTGCCTTGAGAAATAACCCCTGAAGTCTCAGAAGCTGAACACAATTCATGGCTATATCTCACATCACAACCCAACGTGAGTCATAGAACCCTCTCCTTCTTGTAGTTACACATACCGTGTTGCCTCCAAGATTGTCCTGGCAGGGAAAGAAAAAGAAGGAAGAGACATGCTGGTTCTTACCATGTTGTCTCATGTGGCTTGGGCCACATCTGGTCTGAGTCCAAAGACTAAAAGTAGCCACTTGCCCCAACCTAACTATAAAGGAGTTTGGGAAAAATAGAAGGCACGTAGTATATTTGATGAGTACTAACAGTCTCTAATTCAAGTTGTCCTCATAAAAAACACAAACATTAAAATTGTCAGTTAACAATTACTTTCTAATTGACTTAAATATTTTACCAAAGGCACCCATCTATATATGACTTATACAAAACACCACTAAACCATATGGATACAGAAAGACTGAAAATGAAAGTATGAGAAAAGATACACTAGGAAAACTCTAACCGGAAGAAAGCTGGTATACCCCTATTAAAAACAATCAAAATAGGCTTTAAATTTAAAAAAAAAAGTTTTTAGGGATAAAGAGAGTCATTACAATAGAAATAAAAAAGTTGGCAAAAAGATTAAAAAATTGTGAACCTGCAAAGTTGTAACAACAAAGCCTAAAACTAAAATTAAATCAAGCGAAGAGATGTAAGGATGCAGATTTTAAAAGTACCATAAACAAGATGATTAAAAGGCCTTACAGAACTCTATATCAACTAGATAATTAATTCTATAAGCTCCATTAGGTAAAGTACCCTTGAAACTTAAAAAAAAAAAAGGAACATGAACTACATGAACTACATCACAAAGCAAGTATCAGCAAATTCTAATGATCCAACAGCACCTAGACTACATTCTCTGATCACAATGCAATAAATTAAAAAATGGATGCAAAATGATGACCAAAAAAATTTTTTAAATAAAAAGCACACTTTAAAGTAATTCGTGGGGCAAAAAAACCTATCATACCACAATTTGAAATTATAAAATATTTAATAATGAAATGAAAATAAAACTTCACATAAGAAATTGTGGGATGCATATAAAAGTGACAACTACAGGAAAATGTACCGTTTTAAATGCAATTATTGGGAAAGGATAAGAACTGAAACTAATTATCTGAGGTTTCTGCCCAGTGGTTAAAAAAGTACAAAGAAATAAAAATAAAAGCAGAAAGTAATGACCTAGAAAAAAACATTAGACAGGGTTTACAAAACAGAAAGCTAATTCTTAGAATAAACAGACGAATAAACAGAGAAGACAAGAATAATTAAGCAGACAGAGATGACACATATGGACAGGATTAGGACTAAAAGGGGAACATAACTACAGATACCATATAGAGTAAGAAATAAATATGGCTATCCTAGAGTACATGAGTAACTTTGTCCAAATGAATTTGAATATTTGGATGAAGTGGACAGTGAATCTAGCCCCAAATTTCAAATATTCAAAAAGAAATAGTAAACCTAAGTGGAACTTTATTCATTAACTGAATTGAATTAGTAGTTAACAATGTCCCTACTACAACATAACAATGTCGACCAAAATTTCAAGGACCCATTATGCAAAGTGTTCTAAAGTAATAGAAAAAGGAAAAGTTCCTCAGTTTATTTTATGAGTGCTCTCTTCTTAAAATTATCCATCTTTTGCTCAAAATTCATATTTTAAATTAAATAATCTGTATTTCTGAGCAGTCTTTATTGTATTTTTTACTTCATCCATAATAAAGGTATGTTTGGTACCTCCAGTGAGCTAAGGAACTTTTCCTTCCTTTTATTTTCTTAGGGTGAGTTAGAAAAAGGCATGCCCACTGCGCTAGACGTGCCAGCACCCAGCGTGGTGAGAAGTACCCTGGCCAGTGCCATAGCCCTCCACTGGAAACTTTGGGTCACACACGGACCACACAGTCCCAACACCCAGGGTCTTGTGTGTCATTTGGGAAGTTCCGAGACTCTTCTTGCTGTCTGCATAGCTCCATGGCCTGCTGCCTCTGTTTTTACTGCCTGGTGATTGTGGTGTTTTGCTCTGTTCCTATTTCCTTTACCCAGAAAACAATGTCTCCAAAATTAAAATTTAAACTGACAGTAGACATCTCCCTCCAGTAGGGGGAAATATGGATAAGCACAAATGGCCCTGAATATTTCACTATTTCACACACAATAATACATGATTTTCATATAAGTAACACCTGGTATACAGGAGGTTATCATTAAATGTAGATTTCCAACTCCCATCTCCAAATGCTGATGCTAGAAATCTAGAGTGGCAATGATAATTCAGATATTCAGAATTAATAATAGGGAAGTTGAACAGAAAAGATAATTTCGAAAGAAAAATAAAGTTATTCTCTTTCCTTATTTGAGATTAAGTCTGAGTATCTATTTGAATATAGATAACATATAGGTTTTTGCTGTGGTGGTATGTTTTTTCTTTTTCTTTTTTTTAATTGATCAAAGTTAGGTTCAAGGGGTATCTCCTAATAAAGATGCTGGAAGAAGCTACGAGGTCAGAATTTGGGAACCGGAAGATCACTATCCAAATTGAGCACATATTATTACTTCAAAAAGTTTGTGGAAAATTAGAATTAAAAGATAATATAAATCTGGGCTTGCCCTGTGGCTCACTCGGGAGAGTGTGGTGCTGGTCGTGCCGAGGCTTCTGGTTCGGATCCTATATGGGGATGGCCGGTGCACTCACTGGCTGAGCGTGGTGCAGACCACACTGTGCCAAGGGTTGTGATCCCCTTACCGGTCAAAAATAAAAAAAAGATAATACTTAACTCTTTCCATGAGCTTTTTGAAAGAGATGTGTCAGCTAAATTAATGTCTTTTCAAGAAACATTGTGCAATCTGTTCTGATTTCTCCATTGCCTAAATGCTGTTAGTAAATATAGTACCCAGAGCTTAGAACTTAATTTTTAAAATATATTTTTTTAACTGACAAATAAAAATCATATATGTTTATCATGTATAACATGATGTTTTGAAATATGTATGCATTGTGGAATGGCTAGATTGAGCTAATTAACATATGCATCACTTCACATATTTATTATTTTTTGTGGTGAGAACAATTAAAATCTACTCTTAGCAATTCTTAAGAATGCAGTATATTGTTATTAACTGTAGTCACCATGTTGTACGCTAGATCTCTTGAACTTATCCCTTCCATCTAACTGAAATTTTGTATCCTTTGATCAACATTTTCCAACCCCCACCCCACCTCCTCACCCCCTGGTAGCCACCATTCTACTCTCTGCTTCTATGAGCTCAACTTTTTTAGATTCCACACATAAATGAGATTATGTGGTATTTGTCTTTCTGTGCTTGGCTTATTTTACTTGATGTGATGTCCTTTAGATTTACTCATGTTGTTGCAAATGACAAGATTTCCTCTTTTTAGAGTCTAAATGGTATTCCATTAAGAATATATACCACATTTTCTTTATCCACTCATCTGTTGATGGATACTCAGGTCGATTCCATGTCTTGGCTCTTGTGAATAATGCGACAATGAACATGAAAGTGCAGATATCTTTTCAACATACTGATTTCATTTCCTTTGAATACATACCCAGTAGTTGTATATGCCCAGTAGTGGGATTGCTGGATCACATGATAGTTCTATTTTCAATTTTGTAAGGAAACTCCATACTGTTTTCCATAATGGCTATGTTAACTTAATTTCCATCAACACTGTGCATGGGTTCCCTTTTCTCCATATCCTTACCAATGCTTGTTATCTTTCATCTTTTTTTTATCATAGCCATTCTGACAGATGTGAGGAAATATCTCATTGTGGTTTTAATTTGCATGTCCCTAATGATTAATGATGTTAAGCATTTTTTCATATACCTGTTGGCCATTAGTATATCTTCTTTTGCAAAATGTCTGTTCAGGTCCTTTGTCCATTTTTAGTCAAGTTGTTTCTTGCTATTGAGTTGTTTGAGTTTCTTATATATTTTGAAAATTAACCCTTTATCTGATGTGTGGTTTACAGCCCATTCCACAGGTTGTCTGTTTACTCTTGTTGATTGTTCCCTTTGCTGTGCAGAAGGTTTTTAGTTTGAAGTAATCCATTTTGTCTTATTTTAGCTTTTGTTGCCTGTGCTTTTGGGGTCATGTCCAAAAAAACCCACTGCCTGGATCAATGTGATAAAATTTTTCACCTATGTTTTCTTCTAGTAGTTTCATAGTTTCAAATCTTGAATTTAAGTTTTAAGTCCATTTTGAGGTTATTTTTGTACATAGTGTGAGATAAGGGTCTAATTTTATTCTTCCACATGTGGCTATCCAGTTGTCCCAACACCATGTATTTAAGAGACAGTTCTTTCCCCATTGTGTGTTCTTGGAAGCTTTGTTGAAAATCAGTTTACCACAAATGCATGTATTTATTTCTGGCCTTTCAGTTCTGTTCCATTGGTCTATGTGTTTGTTTTTATACCAGTACCACGATGTTTTCATTACTATAGCTTTGTAGCATACTTTGAAGTCAAGTAATATGATGTATCCAACTTTGTTCTTTTTTGCTCAAGATTGTTTTAGCCGTTCCAGGTCTTTCGTGCTTCCATACACATTTTAAGACTGTTTTTTCTGTTTCTGTGAAAAATGTCATTGGAATTTTGATAAGGACTCAATAGAATCTGTAGGTCACCTTGATTAGTAGGACGTTTTAACAATATTAATTATTCCAATCTATGCATACAGATTACCTTTTCTTTACTTGTGGCTTCTTCAATGTCTTTCATCCATGTTTTATAGTTTTCACTGTATATGTCTTTCCCCACCTTGGTTAAATTTACTCCTAAGGTTTTTGGTTTGGTTTGGTTTTTTGTGGTTTCTTTTAATAGCTATTGTAAATGGGATTGTTTTCTTGATTTCCATTTTAGATATGGTAATTTTGTATTCTGCAACTTTAGAACTTAATTTCTTACGTAATTTAATGTTCAATCTCTAATCACATAAGGTCATTTTTTACCTTTCATTGATCCAATTTTGATGCTTATGAACTAGTTATTAACATGAGGTATTAAGCATGCCCACATTTTCAATTTTCTCCTTAACTTTTAAAAATCTTTCTACAACTACATATCCATTGTACTTAATGTATAAATAGCATTATGAAGCACACAGGCTAATCAAAGCTAAATAGAATTCTTTCTTGCCTTCAGACTAGCAATAATCATTTGTTATTACTTGTCTTGCTAATAAAAAATAATGATTTTCCAACTTTCACCTATATAATTTGTTATTTTCCTTTATCATTATTTTTTCTTTCCTTTCTATTATTATTCTTTCCTTTATTATTTTCTTTAATATTATTATTCCTAATAATTTATTATTATTCTAATAAAGCTTTTGAGTACTATATTAGCAAGATTCTTTTGACACCACTGCTGTTGGTCAATAAATCATAGAATGAAATATTGTAAATCTTGCAATAGTATGATTATACATTAAGGCATTTCTAATGAGTGTTTGTCTAGAAATGCGGTCTTATATTCTCTTCAGTATTACTTACATAATTTGCTTTTTGTAACTGGACAGACTGAAACACATATAGAATACTTTCAAAGTGATTTTTGAGTTTATACTTTCCGCATAAAGGACTGGACAGATATTCAAAGAATACATATTGTGTTGAAAAGGTCCAATAAAGAATGGTGTCAGCCAGGTTGTAAACTTTAATTCACATATACCTTGTATTTTATTCTGTCAACTATTATGTAGCAGTCATTCAAACAGTAATTTTGGCTTTTATTACTATCTGTAATTACTGAAATTTACATTTTATACCTGTATGACGTTAATGGGAAATTATATAAAACCATAATTGATATGACAGTTGAATCTGTCACTAAAACTCGTGAGGGTTTTTCTTTTCTATCAGCAATTCAGCAACTTATCTGAGAACTAAGTGGTTCTCACAATAGCAAATATGGAAAAGTCAGTGAGGATCTAAGTTATATAGAAAAATATTGAGTCAAGGTATGAAAATAGTGTTCATTAATCCCGACTTTAGTGATTCTTTTTGTCCATGATAAACTCATTTGATTCAATAACTAAAAAAACAATCTATTGGAAGCAGAGAAGCAAACTTTCATTTTATGACCCGACGTAAGACGTATTTAAAAATTCGGGCATGAAATGATAAAAATCAAAGGGTTTGTGTCATCAGTCAGAAACACAGAAACTCTTTGGGATGATGCTATATAATGCAATATAAGTTTGAACTAATTTTCTTCAAGGCAGCAATGGTCTTGGTGCCATCCATCTGCTATTTAACATTTCTACCCATAGATGTAATAATCAAGAGGTGAGATTGCTGTGTTAGGTTTGATTCTGGATATTAATTGCAGGGAAAACTCCAAGCCATATGAGAATGGTCTCTAACTCAATAGACACTTCTTCGTTGCCTTTACTCAAAGTCAAGACTCTTTATAGCATCCGTCCACCCTGCCTCTAGTGTCTAGCTGCTGGTCCAGTCCCTGCCTCATTGCAACAGACTAGTGGCACCCATAGGTGCTAGAGCAATTATGGCTGTCATGCTGTAATTGGGGGAAAACAAGACTTACTTAGTAATATATTTTTAAATTCTCCCTTGATTGTCTTTCTTGGTGTTCCATCAAGCTAAAAATTCAGTCACAAATTTTAAATTCTCTTTAGCAGTTTTTGTGATTTCCTATTTTATGTCTGAATGTTCTTTGTGTGCTCATTTGCTTTCAGTCTTCCATAGAGACTCATCTAGTCTCCCTACCATCCTAGGAGAGAGAATACGCAATGCAGGGATCTCCAGCCTTTCATCAGACTTCCGACCAAGGCCAGATCTTTGGGTTGTTTCGTGACTTTTTTCTTCACTATTTCATTTTAATATTCTAGAGTATTTAAAAATATATAGGCTATATTAAAACACCTTTAAAATCAATACACAGTGATTTCCTTATTTTAAAAGTCTACAATCTTTTTAATTATTACAAAAGCAGTTCATGTCCATTATAGAAAAACAGAAGATACAGATAAGCAAGAGGAAAAAATATAAAATGTGCATAATCCTACCAACCACAAATAATTACTTTTATAATATTGTTGCATATCTTCTCATACCTTTTCCTATGCAAATAGTTTTTGCACAAATGGGTGATTTTTATATAACTCTTTTATAACAATATATCAGTTAACATCACGTGTTTTTAAAAAATACTCTCAAAAATATATTTTTTTAAAAATTACATAGGACTAGATTCTACCATTTCTTCTGATAATTTACTTTAATATAGTAAGAACATTATCCCTGATTTTTAACAGTAGTCTAACATATGAGAATATAAATTTCTTGGCTACATACTTTACAGAAACACAGCACCTCATCACTCTTACATATATTCCTATGTATTTTGAACAGTTTTTTTTTTTTCCTTTTTGTCTTTTTTCGTGTCCGGCAACGGATCGCAACCCTCAGTGTCGCGCCCGTATCGGACCGGGACCGGCAACGGGATCGCAACCCTCGGTGTTGCGGCCGCACCTTGCTCAGCCAGTGAGCGGGAACCAGTCTGTATGTGGGATCCGAACCCTCGGCGGGAGCGCCGCCACGCTCCCAAGCGGCGCACTATAGCAGTGCGCCACTGGGCCGGCCCCTTGAACAGTTTTTTTTTTTGAAAAAATTTTAAGCTTAAAATCATCTAAGTTATATATTCTCTTGGCACATTAACCCCTGTGGAAAGGTGCAAGACATGTCTTATGAAATAAATTATTTCATAAAGAGACAGTAATGGAATAGATCATAAATCATGCTAATATGTTTTTAGGTACTACTTTCTTTAAAAAAATTAAAAAACATATTCTGCATTTCTCTTTAGAGTCAGCTCTTTCAATGAATTCAGAAAGCTTATCTCTAATAAAGAAGTTGTTTGAGGAACATTTAGAAAAACAATAAAAGTATTATATAGAAGTATAAACAACTTTTCTAAACTTGCTTGTTTAGGAAATAAATCACTGGGGTACAAGTTTTCCGCCTGATAAACTCTAACTCATCTTCAGATCTCATCTTCAGGTCTCTATCCCCTGATAGAACCTCCTGTGACAGCCACACACTTTGGTGTTTCTGTGCTCCATTATGGCAATGATGGTTTTTCTTTATAAGTGACTTTTTTTGTCTGTCCATTCCTCTCCACTCCAGTTCCATTAAGGAAGAAATAGTCTTTCCATTTTGAATACTCAGAGTTTACTGTGGTGCTTGAGACATTTAAAAACTTTTGTTGGGTAAACCAATCAATTCATTCATCTATTAATCAATGACATTATGCTTTAACAGAAGTCACTATAAATATTTAACGAATAGTAGGAAGAAAAAAACTAACACATGGTAACATACAATCAAGTTCCAAGCTCTTTGTTAAATCTTTCTAGACTTTATAATTTCATTTTTTTCTATCCTAATAATGTCTTAAATTATCTCACATTTTTATAAATAACTAATAAAAACATACAGCAACTTACATAGAATGATAGATTCTGCTTTGCATGATATAATATTTTTATATAATTTATATACGTATATGTATATATACACACAGAGAGTACTAAAGAACTTATCATTTATAAAAATGCAACCTCTAAAAAGCAAGAAACAAAATATCTTGCAACTCTAAGAATCTCATTTATATTTCACATATGCTGTAGACACAGCTCAGAAACTCAGATGTGATGCTTATGAATATGTATGAAGTATAATTAGCTTGGAAAACGCTGCTTCATCACCTGTCCTGATATTCTTGATGTGCTTCAGTAACTTACTTAGCAATATTGGGAAAAGGTCTCTCCAAATTCCAGTGAGTTGAAACAGTTTTGTTTGTCCATAACATGTTAATGTTTTCTATTCCCTCATCATACAAAAAAACCTATCCTCTAAATTTTGCATTGTTGGTAGACTGCTTATAACTGACAGGTGTATACTGTCAGCTCTTTGCTTTAATATTTTGGAGAGATTCTTGAGACATTGAGACCTGTCTTATTCCTCCACGTCTCTTGAATCCAAACCTTTTAAGTCCACAGTCCTTACCTGAGGTTACTGCTTTCTTTTCTCTGGTCTATACTATTACAACAGCAAACTGATGGCTCCTTTTCCTCCATATGGCTGCCCAATTCAGCTTCCTAGACTATAGTTCTGGTCATACTCTCCTACTCAGAAACTTTCAGTGTCTCCAAGTTGCTCATTGCTCAGTTTCCGTAGTCTGACATTGAAACTTTCCAGAAAGAGACTCCAACCTACCTAATAGCCTTACTTCTCCACACAGCCGTTCACAAACTCTACAGTCCTATAGAACTGAAATACTTGCTGTCCTATCCACACATCAAAATTCCCTGTCTTCCTGCCCTTTCTTACACTGTTTCTACTATATCTCCTATACTGCCACATATACCACCTGTCTCCTTATATCTGAGCAATAAGTGCTTGACTAAGAATCCATGAAGAAATCACTGGCTTCCTGAAAAATAGGAAAGACAAGAAGCCTGGAAGCAAAAAAATCATGCAAGACTCAGAAATGTGATAGAAAATTAGCAGCAGGGAAGTCAATCAGCAGATAGTCGTCAATCAGCAGATATTCTTCAATCTTGGGCCGGCCCGGTGGCGCACTTGGTAGAGTGCGGTGCTTGGGTATGCAGCGGCGCTCCCGCCGAGGGTTCGGATCCCATATAGAGACTGGTCCGCTCACTGGTTGAGCGTGGTGCGGGCGTGACACCGAAGGTTGCGATCCCATTGCCGGCCCCGGTACGGGCGCAACACTGAGGGTTGCTATCCCGTTACCGGTCACGAAAAAAGACAAAAAAGGAAAAAAAAAAAAAAAAAAAAAAAAAAAAAAAAAAAAAAAAA